>NC_058131.1:318085499-318095915 GCF_016433145.1 Gracilinanus agilis
TCTTCAATTTTGTTGAATGCCCATACTTTCCCCTGGAAGTATATAGTCGGTTTCGATGGGTAGTTGATCCGTGGCTGAAGACCCATCTCTCTTGCCTTTCTGAATATTGTGTTCCAAGGCTTGCGGTCTTTTAGCATGGAGGCAGCCAGTTCCTGTATGATCCTGATTGGTGCTCCTTGATATTTGAATTGTCTCTTTCTGGCTTCTTGTAAGATTTTTTCTTTTACTTGAAAGCTCTTAAATTTTGCTATTATATTCCTTGGTGTTGACTTTTCTGTGTCCAGTGTAGAGGGTGTTCTATGGATCCTTTCAATGTCTATATTGCCCTCTTGTTGTAGAACTTCAGGGTAATTTTGCTGAATAATTTCTTTAAGTATGGAGTCCAAGTTTCTATTAATTTCTGCCTTTTCTGGAAGACCAATAATTCTCAAATTGTCTCTTCTAGACTGGTTTTCTTGGTCTGTAACTCTCTCATTGAGATATTTCATGTTTCCGTCTATTTTATCAGTCTTTTGACTTTGTTTTATTTGTTCTTGTTGTCTTGAGAGATCATTGGATTCTAATTGTTCAATTCTAGCCTTTAAGGACTGGTTTTCGGCTATAATCTTTTGGTTTTCCTTTTCAATCTGGTGTTCAGTTTGCTTATCAGTTCATTTGATTTCTGAGCCACACTTTCCAATTGAAAAATTCTGCCTTTTAAGCTGTTATTTTCTTGCCAGATCTCTTCCATCTTCTTCAACATCTCATTTTTGAACTCTTCAGTAGCTTGTGACTAGCTTTCATTTTTTTGGTAGGGTTTGGATATGATTACTTGTTTGTCTTCCTCTGTTGTCGAGATTTTCTCTGTGTAAAAGTTGTCGAGTGTTCCAGAGTTTTTCTTGATAATCTTTTTCTTCTTCTGGAGTTCTTGGCTTGCCATCATTAGCCCCACCCCCTTTCAGCTTTGTCTTCACACTCAGGGTCTGCCTGTGCTTTCTAAGCTCCTGGGGGCTCTGGTCTCCTTGACCTCGGCGTCAGGCTTCCTTGTAGACCCTGGTCTGCCCCTCTGCCCGAGGCTCCTTCAGCAGTCTCAGGGGCTGCTTCCACAGCCACGCTCCTCTCTACTCCGGGTCCTCACTTGAGGTCCAAGCCTGGGCTGGAGATCTTTATTCAAGCCTAGGGCACTGCCTTCACCCGCAGAGACATTAGGGAAAGTCTCTGCATTAGACGGCTGGGGGAAAGTCCCTGGGTTAGAGATCTTTTTCCCGGCCGGAGGCAGTGCCTTCCCTGCGCAGGCGCTCAGGAAAGTCCCTACGTGCCCCCCAGCCACTTGGGGTCCCTCTTCTTGCAGCACACAGGTATAAGCCCTGGGGCTGCTAGTGATTTACTGGTTGCCCCTGTACTGTTTTCACTCTTGTGCATTGGCCTTGGCATTGTGCGAGGTGTGTGGTGTGGGGGTGGGGGAGGGGCTTCTTCCTCTTGCGTTTTAGTGAGAGCTGTTTCACCCCTTTATAGTGTGGAAATGCCCCGATTCTGCGTACCTTCAACGCTGCGCCCTGTTGTGGGGTTCCTTCATTTGTCTGGGCTCATTTTTATTTCTCCTTGAGGAGTCCTGTATGCTTGGGTTAGGAGAGATCGAGCAGCTGTTCCTTACTCTGCCGCCATCTTAACCGGAAGTATTGTGTTATCCATTGCCCTTCTTGGGATGAAGACTAGGACAAAGATTTGGGGGAGCAGTCCAGCATTACCTTTTTGTGGGATACTGCTAAGTTCCTTGGCAATAATAGCCCTGTGAACAATGTAGTTGTGGAATATAAGAGTAACCTGGCTTCAGGCATATGGGTTCCCAAGTACCTGCCATTTATATTACTAGGAAAAGCAATGGAAATGCACAGTAACCGAAAATCTATCTCACCAAATGACAGACCAAGAAGATACTTTTACGTCTTGCTACTTAATACCAGTGGGTTCTTCATTTCTTTTACTATTCTTGTTTTGGAAAGATAAACTGTCTGTGGCTCTGATTAACCAGTCACCCTTTTTTTCCCTCCTCTCACCCATTTCCAGAAATATTTTAAAATATAAGCAGAAATATTATATAATGAATAACTGTAAAGCTATCCAATGCAAGGTTCCAAGATAACCCCAGGGAACTCAAGATGAAAAATGTTATCCACAGCCAGAGAAAGAACTGTTGAAGTCTGTTTGTAATTCAAAATATTCCATTTTTCACTTTTATTTCATTCATGATTTTTTTCTTGTCTGCATGATACATGTCTTCTTTCCTGGCATGAGGAAAAGGAAAACGTATTGCATGATAACACTGACATAACATATCATATTGCTTATTGCCTTTAGAAGGGGACATAAGGGGGCAGCTGGGTGGCTCAGTAGATTGAGAGTCAGGCCCAGAGATAGGAGGTCCTGGGTTCAAATTTGGCCTCAGACACTTCCTAACTGTGTGACCCTGGGCAAGTCACTTAACCACCATTGCCTACCCCTTACCACTCTTCTGCCTTAGAACCAATACCCAGTATTGTTTCTAAGATGGAAGGTAAGAGTTTTAGAAGAAAAAAAAAGAAAGGGACATAAGAGGGGAAGAGGAAAATAATTTGAATCAGAAAATATCCAACAACAAATATTAAAAATTTGTTTATGTGTAACTGAAAAAAAATTTTTTTAATTAAAAAAAAAGATAGGGTCTTCAGGTCCACTGATCACCTCTTTTAGAATTCCTTTATCTTTTCATTGCCAGTTCTAAAATGTGGTTCTACATAAATTTAAATCATCTAACCCATCTTGTCCAGAATATATAATAAACTGTAATGAGAGAGGAATTACATATCATGATATATGAGAAATGTGGTCAGTTGCCTAGGTGAAATCCAAACAAATTGTATTTATACTTCCCAGCTTATACCAATCTGTGAACCCAACCCCCAAAAAGAAATTAGTTTGGCTTTACTTGTTTATAGTGATTCTGTGTTGTACTTGTGATGCCAGTAATCACTAATTCATTTTCCAAGTACTCCACTGTCCTTTTAATAATCCATTGTATATTTTGCCTAGAATCAGTTGAGCTTCTTGATCTGTCCTTTCAGATTCTGCCTTTTTTAAAAAAATCTTGGACTCATGCCAAACTCTAGGTTTCTTTTATTTCTCTTGTGTTCTGAGATTTCCCAAAGATTGCTAGAATTGATTCAACATCTAGAAATTCTTTCAAAACTCTGAAAAAATAATTTTGTGATGTGTTTTCTTACTGTCTTAATTGACCTGGGCTCTAATTTCTCTCTCAGATTTTTCTCACTTTTCAGAATCTGTAGAAATTTCTCTTTGACAAAGAACATGGAAGGAAACTACCTGTTGAGTAGTTTTGCTTTTGGTAGTTTCATAGAACTTCTTCTGCCAATATAACCCTAGCAATGGGCTTATTTCTCTATTCCTCTTCATAGCCTGAATGTAGCTTGTTATATGATCTTTTCATTGTCTTTAGTTTTTCCCACAAACCTCAATTCATTCTAGGTCTTACTTTTCCTAATACTTTTGCCTTTGTACACATAATTCATTGGAGATGTTCTAATTCATTTGATGTTTTGAGGTGGTTTTTATTCAGTCTTTCACAGAAATCAGTCTACAGCCATCTTTTTTTTTTAATCACATAAAACATATTTCTATATTATTCATTTTTGCAAGTGAAAATCCTTTTAAAACAATACCCCCAAATAAACAAGTGTTAAATCATATTAAAACCATATTTTTTTAATTTAAATTTTTATTTTATTTTTAATGAAAAGCATGCCAAGTCATTTTATGTAAGCAAAATCTGTATTAAAATTTTTTGCAAGTTTATATAATATTTACCTCTTATAATTGTGGAATTCACAAAGTGAAACAAATTTCATCTTAATAACTGTATAGATAGTTTTATTTCTATAACCTTTAATATTAGGCTACACTAGTTATTTTCTGGAGTAAAGTTACGTTTTTTATGGCAAGATCAAAGTGATGTTATAGAAAAGCAGTTGTGAAATTTTCACTTGAGCTATTAAGAAGTTGGGCCAATAAATAAGTGTTTTGTCTCTTGTCTCTTTGATTTGAAACAAAATTTTGTTTTTCTTTCTCTCCCTTTTTAATTTTTTTATCATATTTCCTTTTTTCTTTATGAATTGACTCTATAAACTGATTCTTCAGTCTTAATACATTGGGAATTACCCTAAAACAAGAAGTTGAAAGGAAAACCATCAGCCCATTTGAGGTTTATTGGGTTTTGTTAGTTGGATTGTGCTCTTAGGTAATGCAATTTGCATTAAGAAACATACAAAACAGATGCTAAAGATTAGAAGAATAAAATTTATAGCATTTTTATTGATAATAATTAAGCCTATACCTTAGAGTATAAAGCTTTAAAGTAATGAATTGTTCTTTTAAAAAAAAACCTTAGCTCAGTAAAATTGTAATGAAAATTTTAGAACATAATCTTAGTTTAGGCTATGAAAAGATGCTAGAACTTTGTACTCTTTCATTCAGGAAGTATTTTTCTAATACTTTTGTGCAATGCACTGTTATTAAATATTAGAAATGAAATTTTTTTTTCTCAAATTTAAATTGAAATGTTAACATTAATGAATCACAAATGGGCTTCTAACTGTAGCTATTATTTTTCAAAGTAGATTTCAGTCCCCAAAATGACGAGATGAAAAACTGCCATTACAAATCTTATTATTACTGTGATTTTGAAACTAGTCTGAGTCAGTTGTGGTCTACTCAGTGGACTGTAGGCCTTCATTTTTTGTCTAGTTCTGTTTAATATCTTTACTAGTGCTTTCTCACCTTTACTTCCCTTGTCTTCACTTTCAAAAAAAAAATCTTTGTTGAGTATAAATCTAGCCTCCCAGCTGGACTGGAACATTCATTCCCCTTATGAATCTCAGAAGCAAGCTGCACATGGCTTTTCTTGGCTCTGCCTCTCCTAGCTTCTTTTCCAACTGTCCTACATCTCTTGATACTGCTGAGCCACTTCATCTCTGACACAGTCATTTCCTCAAACTGTGCTCCTAGCCTCTGAAGATGTCATTTCTTGTTGCGTCTACTGATTTTTTCCATGAGATACTTCTCTCCATCCCGAAAATACCATAGGCCAACATGTCTTGGAGCTAATAAACATATTTGCATCTTTGGTGTTTACCCTATACTATATACCCTTTTGATACACAAGAGTCTTTTAGGTGACTGTCAAGACCTTGCTTACTAGATTTCTTTCTTATAAAAAGTTCTGTACTTCTTTTACTTGGTATAGAGAAAATGAATTCCTTTCATTTCTTCTTCATCCCAGAATATAGACTTTTCTGTTCTAATATGGTCCAGAAATTTTCTCTGAATGTTCACAACTGCTCAAACCAATCCAAAAAAGCTATAATGTGCCACAGATAAAGCAATTTTAGCTTTATCTGTGATCTAGGACACAAAGAAACCAAAACTCAATGAACTAACAACAGAGAAGATCAATATTCCCTAACCCACAATGAGTGCTCACTGAAGCACCCTCTCACATACTGCCTGCAAAGCTCCAGGCAACAAGGCTGCACAAATCAACCCATGGAATTGTAACAGAATTCAGCTCTTTATCCTGTCCCTTCCTTCCAATGCTGTAGAGATCCAGACTCCAAAAGACAGAAATATGCTTAGGCTTCAATAGCTCAGTGGAAGTATTATATGCTGGAACAGAGTTTAGCTCTAGTAGAGGAACAGCGGGAATCAAGCTTGTTCTTCCATATGAATTTTGATATTATTTTTTTCTAGTTTTATAAAATAATTTTTGGGCAATTTGATTGGATTAGTTAGAATTGCCATTTTTATTATGTTGACTCGACCAAGGCATGAGCAAGTAACATTTTCCCAGTTGTTTAGATCTGACTTTATTTCTCTCTGTAAATCATTTAATTTTTAAAAAAAGAATTTAGCTACTGTGCAATTTTGTATATATGTATATATATTTTAGTGTTGATATTGGTTCATTGTTTTTAATAATTTTCAGCAAAATTTAATTTTCCTGTTTTTAATTAGATCTATTTTTGCTGTTGCTTTGTATATATCATGATGGCTTCTACCTGTTTTATAACTGAAGCATGATACATTTTGTTCCAACTCATTATTTTAACTCTTACATGTGTCTTTCTGTTTAAAGTATGTTTCTGGTAAGTAACACATTTTTGTGGATTTTGATTTCTAATATATTCTTTTTTTTAAACCCTTAACTTTCTGTGTATTTGGCTCATAGGTGGAAGAGTGGTAAGGGTGAGTAACAGGAATCAAGTGACTTGCCCAGGGTCACAGGCTGGATTTGAACCTAGGACCTCCCGTCTCTAGGCCTGGCGATTTCTAATATATTCTGCTCTGTCATTATGCTTTATGGGAGAATTAATACCATTCATAGTCACAGTTGAAATTTATTTTGTAATTTTCCTGTTGTACCTAGTTCTTTACTCTAGAACCAAGTTAAATAATTTTAATCTTTCAAATTAAATAATTTGTCCTCATATAACTATGGAGTCATCTTAACATCCTAGTTGCTACTGTCTGGATGTTCTTCAATCTGTCCATGTGCTTCCTAAAATGTGGCATATAGACCTGAATATTATATTCCCTAGAATGATAGATTTAGAGCTGGAACCTCTAATCTCATCCCCTCGTTTTATAGATAAGGCATGGAAGCTTCAAAGAATTTGACTTAATCAATTTCCTATATACCAACAGGATATGAACTCAGGTCATCAGATCACAGGGAAAAAGCTTTCTGTAGCTAGAAAAGTACCTTCAATGTCATAGAATCTCAGATCTTGATGTAGAAGGAACTAAAAAGATCATCTAGTTTAACCTTATTTTTATAAATGAGGAAATTGAAATGACTCATTGAGCTTGCAGTCCACTAGACTTTTTTTCACATGAATTATTGTTTAGTCCTGGCAAGTAGTGTATACTTTTGTGTGGTCGTTTCTTGGCATACTCCTACTATACCCTGCTATAGCTTAGTTTTTTCTCATTCTAGGATTCTTGTTACTTTCTTCCCCAAGACCTGTTCATAGGCGTGCCTTGCATAACATCGCCCTAATCAACATATTTTAATAATTTCATTAATACATTATGTATGAGAAAACCCCATCACAACATCATATCAGCCCACTATAACATCACTTAGGCTCTATTTATGGTTGTATTCCTATGGAGCTAATTTCCTCCTCTAAGTTGTTTTTCCTATATCATTTTTTGTAGAACTCCTGAACTTTCAGAGGAACATTCCCTGTATTCTTTCTCTCAGACCAAGCAGAATTTTATCTCCCCTAGGTGACCTAGAAGTCTGGTGCCCTTTTAGACTCAGTCCTCTTCTCATTTGAATTCTTTTTCTCTGGTTGCCTTTTTTCTGTTTCTTGTCTTTCCTCCTCCTCATTTCCCCAATTTCACTCTAGGGAACTAGACACCTTTTGTTTATCTAAGTCACAGTAATAATTTTGTGAATAATACTTGTGATATTTTGAAAAATCCATGATTTCATCAGCATGAGTACTTCTTTTAAAAATTAGACTTATAACTTATTTTAAGCATTCATTTAAAAAAACATTTTTGAGTTCCAATTTCTCTCCATTTCCCAACCATGAGGAAAGCAAACAATATGAGATAACTATAAATGTGAAATAATGCAAAACATTTCTATATTTCCATGTTGCAAAAAAAAGCAAGAAATAGAAAAGTAAAAAAGAATTATACTTCACTTTTGCACTCAAAGTTCATCAATTTTGTCATTGGAGGTGGATAGTAATTTTCATCAGAAGTCCTTTGGAATTGTCTTGGATCAGTGTATTAATCAGAGAGTCTAAAGTCTTTCACAGTTGATCATTATTATAATATTGTTATTATCGAGTACAATGATCTCTTGGTTCTGCTTGCTTCAGTCTATATTAATTCATACAGATATTCCCAGGTTTTTCGGAAACTATCTCCCTTCTCATTTCTTATTGTACAATAGCATTCCATCACAATCATATACCACAACTTGTTCACCTGTTCCCCATTTGATGGGCATCTCCTCAATTTCCAATTCTTTGCCACTACAAATAAAGCTATAAATATTTTTGTACTTATGGATCCTTTTCTTTGATCTCCTTGGGACATAGACCTAGTAGTGATATTGCTGGGTCAAAAGGTATGTTCAGTTTTTTACCCTTTGGGCATAGTTCCAGTTTATTCTTTAGAATGGTTGGACCAGTTTACAACTCCTGTTGTCTCACATTCCCTCCAGTATTTGTCATTTTCCTTTTCTGCCACGTTAGCCAATCTGATAAATGTGAAATGGTACCTTAGAGTTGTTTTAATTTGTATTTCTCTAACCAATAGCAATTTAGAACATTTTTCTATGACTATAAAGAGCTTTTATTTCTTCTCTGAAAATTACCTGTTTATATCCTTTGACTATTTGTTAATTAAGGAAGTATGAATACTCTTATTTGGGTTGGTCTTTGCTTAGTGAGAATATGGTCCATTACTGTGTATATACTTGAAGTTCCACCTTAACATAATTTATACTCAGTTGGTATACCTTCAAAAACTTAGGATCTGTCCCATGCCATGATGAGTCAGTAAAGTAGGATGTTATTGGAGAAATAATAATAATGATAATAGTTCACATTTATATAGCAGTTTGCATTTTAGGATATTTTCCTAACAATTACCCTTGGATATCAAGTGCAAAAGCCCAGAAATTATTTTATATCATTCCTTACTCTCAATGATGCATACTAAGGAGCCTGCAGAAAGAATAAGAGTTTAGAGTCAGGTTTCACTGTAGGTTGCTGACTCTCTAGCAGCCCTAAGTTCTTTCCCTTTTGGTGGGGGGGGGGGGGTGATGGTGATAGTAGTAGTACTATAAATCAGGAGGATTGTATTGGTCTTTGGAGAAGGTGCATGTTACATGAGATAGAATTTACAATGTCTTTACTTTTTGTTTTGTTTTGTTTTGAAACCCTTTTACTTTGGTGTATTGTCTCATAGGTGGAAGATTGGCAAGGGTGGGCAATGGGGGTCAAGTGACTTGCCCAGGGTCACACAGCTGGGAAGTGGCTGAGGCCGGGTTTGAACCTAGGACCTCCTGTCTCTAGGCCTGACTCTCACTCCACTGAGCTACCCAGCTGCCCCCTAATGTCTTTACTTTTTGAGGGGGCCTTGGAACAAATTCTTGGTGCTTTTCCTTTTTTTTTTTAATGTTATGTTAAATAAAGCCTGTCCTATATTTTGTGTTATTTTAGCTTAAATGTTTTCATGTAAGCTCAGGACTCTTTTCCTTTTTCTTGTACATAGTTAGAAACAAGCCAAATTTGAAGTGTCCTGGGGGAAAACCTGTGTGGGAGAACAAGCCAAAGAATGCAATTACTGAGAAGCTGATTATAACTTTTACCCACACCACTTCCTATATATAAATTATCAGTGTTAATATGGTATAGCCTACTTATGACCATCATACATCTTTCCATCATGTTGGATCATTGTATTCCCTAAGAAATAGAATCCTTAAACAGTACTGAATAATCCTCTGAATATTTCTTTTTTACTCACAAGAATTTTATCCCCCATTCCCACTCTTTTTTTTATCTCATCTACTAATTATAACAAGGAATCTCCCTATAGTGATAATAAGCAAACTCCATTAATAGCGTGGTTGTGTTTTGTTTTTTTCAGCCAGCCTCATCACCTTGGTTAAGTCCTAAAGGAATTAATCAGATTTCAAAAAACAAGGATGAGGAAAAGATAGAAAAGATCTATTCTACAATAGAAGTAATTTAAGATAAAGGCTTTAAATCAGTCAACTTAGTGCAAAGAGCTTGTGTTATTCAAGTTAGTCAGAAGACTGGGATCAAATCCTAGCTAAGCAACTTAGTGGTAGTGATTCTAAGAAAATAATTTAATTTCTTTGAGCCTCAGATTCCTTACTTTTAAAACAGGAATAAAAATCTTTACTATCTGCATAACAGGGCTATCTGAAGTCATCTATTAGTGGTTAGAAGATTGGCCTTAGAGTAAAGAAGATCTGAGTTTAAGTTCTATCTCTGATTATGTGAGATTAGAGAAATTACTTATGTGGATGTATATTTTTATACTAACCTCAATACTCATTCTCTAATTTTTTCTACTGAAAAATTTTTTTCATTTAAAAATAAATTATATTAATTTCTTTTGTTAATACAGCCATTTCAGGTCAATGAGCATTTATTTAATGCCTTTTATGTGTATACCATAATTTGTGTCATAAAAGGAATTTGGTAGGACTCCTTCTTTGCTTATCATATCAAATAATTTGTATAGTATTGGGATTAGTTGCTCTTTGAATGTCTGATAGAATTCACTTGTGAATCCATCAGGCCCTGGCGATTTTTTCTTAGGGAGTTCTTT
>NC_058131.1:318096313-318119371 GCF_016433145.1 Gracilinanus agilis
GCTCTCTTGCCTTTCTGAATATTGTATTCCAAGCCTTGCGGTCTTTTAGTGTTGAGGCTGCCAGATCCTGTGTGATCCTTATTGGTGCTCCTTGATATTTGAATTGTCTCTTTCTGGCTTCTTGTAAGATATTTTCTTTGACTCGAAAGCTCTTCAATTTCGCTATTATATTTCTGGGTGTTGACTTTTCTGGGTCCAGTGTAGAGGGTGTTCTATGGATCCTTTCAATGTTTATATTGCCCTCTTGTTGTAGAACTTCAGGGCAATTTTGCTGAATAATTTCTTTGAGTATGGAGTCCAAGTTTCTATTAATTTCTGCCTTTTCTGGAATACCAATGATTCTCAAGTTATCTCTTCTAGACCGGTTTTCTTGGTCTGTCACTCTCTCCTTGAGATATTTCATGTTTCCTTCTATTTTATCAGTCTTTTGACTTTGTTTTATTTGTTCTTGTTGTCTTGAGAGATCATTGGTTTCTAAATGTTCGATTCTAGCCTTTAAGGACTGGTTTTCAGCTTTAATGTTTTGGTTTTCCTTTTCAATCTGGTCATTTTTGGTCTTCAGTTGTCTTGTCTCACTTTCCAATTGCGAAATTCTGCCTTTTAAACTGTTATTTTCTTGCCAGATTTCTTCCATCTTCCTCAGCATTTCATTTTTAAACTCTTCCATAGCTTGTGACCAGCTTTCATTTTTTTGGGGAGGTTTGGATTTTTGTTTTCCCTCCTCTGTTGTCTGGATTTTCTCTGTGTAGAAGTTGTCCAGTGTTCCAGAATTTCTCTTGATAGTCTTTTTCTTCTGGACTTCCTTATTGCTGGCCATTGTTAGCCCCGCCCCTTTTCAGCTTTGTCTTCACACTCAGGGTCTGCCTGTGCCTTGCAAGCTCCGGGGGCTCCAATCTCCTTGTCCTCAGGGTCAGGCCTCCTGGTAGTTCCCGGTCTGCCCCTCTGCCCGAGGTTCCTTCAGCAATCTTTGGGGCTGCTTCCACAGCCACGCTCAGGTCTGCACAGGGTCCTCACTGGAGGTCCAAGCCTGGGCTGGAGATCGTTATTCAAGCCTAGGGCACTGCCTTTGCCTGCACTGATGCTCTTAGGGCCCTGCTTTCACCCGCAGAAGGTAGTGAAAGTCCGTGGGCTGGAGATCTTTATTTGCACCTGAGGCGATGCCTTCAGAGCTTGGGAAAGGCTGTGTTTTAGGGGCCTTTGTCCAGGCCCGAGGCGGTGCCTTCACCCACGTGGGCGCTCGGGGAAAGGTCCCCAGCCACTTGGGGTCCCTCCTCTTGCCCCACACAGGTACAGGCTCCGGGGCTGCCAGTGATTATCTGGTTGCCCCAGTCCTGTTTACCCGCGTGTGTGGTGTGGGGGGTGGGGGAGGGGCTCCTTCCTCTCGCGTTCTAGTGAGAGCTGTTTCACCCCTTTATAGCGTGGCAGTGCCCCGATTCTGTGTACCTTCAATGCTGCGCCCTGTTGTGGGGTTCCTTCGTTCCTCTGGACTCGTTTTTATTTCCCCTTGAGGGGTCCTGTGTGGTTCGGTCAGGAGAGATGGAGCAGCTGCTCCTTACTCTGCCGCCATCTTCCGCAGGCTGCATTTTGTCTTAAGTTGACATTATCTTTTATTGTTTTTAATTTCTTTTTGTTAAACATTTACCAATTACATTTTAAACTGGTTCAGGACAGGCTTTGGAGTTTTGCCTGCCATTTATTTGCAGGCTTTGAATTTGACACCTCTGATTTACACCACTCTCATATATAAGTCATTGTTAATGTTACATTTTGTCTGCATTTGTCATGCATCTTTCTATTGCTCCTCAAGTCTTCTGCGATTGTGTTTCTTATGAAATTGTGATATTTTATAATCCATACCGTAACATGGAAAATGGCAGGGTGGAATTCCTGCAAGATACAGGGTCAAGCCTCACCCAGAATTCTGGGGGACCCCCGGTAGAATATTGGTGTTAAAGTGATGTGCTTTTGTGACAGTTTCCCTAATATGATCCAGTATGATATCTTCCTTATATTCAGTTGTGACTTTAGCTTATTACTTATCGATAGTATCTATCCAAGAAACATTAGTCTACAAATAGACTACTAGTATTCTGAAAACTCATTTAACATCTATTTGCTGCAGCCCTTCCTAGGGAAAATTGTACAATGCAGGACTCTTTTCTTTATTTGACCAATCAAATTGGAGAATTTTGTTTTATCCTTGACTAAGGTACAGCCAAGATTTTTATTTGGAAGGCCTATAGAAATTTTGTGATCAGTCTGTTCATCATATAGATACCTTTTCAGAATGTGAACTCCACGGTTATTGAGCTTCTGAGGCGATTCACAAAGTCCCATTTAATTTAATTTTCTGGACCATTAATTTCCCATCTCTGCTGACAGTAATAATAACTAGAAGATATATTTAGTGTTTAAAAGAGGAGCCAAATCCTAGCTTGTATAGAAATTGTTATTCAGCTTTTTTGACAAAACTTTGGTCTGTTATACACGTGACCATTCTTTGAGTATTTCATGTTTAGCACACACTAGTATTTTTCATTAGAAAATCTTTCTCTTTTGTTATTTTAAAATATAGAGAAGCAGCTACATATTTTTAGGAAAGAAATTTTACTTTTTTGAAAGAGCTTTGCATCTAAGTGTATTTATTCCTTTGTAGAACAATATCTTTGCAATGTTACCATTAGATCTTATTTAAAAGTTCTTTATATTCTGGAGCCTACTGTTTATTGGTGAATTAATATGAGCTTGTAGCTTATGTGAAGTTTTTCATGATGACTGAAAGTTATAAAGCAGAGTTATATGACCATATGTTGGCTATGTTCTAAAGGGTTTTCTGTTAAAGTGAAAACCTAATGATTTGATGACCTCTGTGACCCCAGGTCTATGGTTCCGTGACTTGATTTTTTATTTTTTAGAAAAAAATATGATTGTATATTAGCCTTAAATCTCTATTCTACACAGTCAACTTTTTCATGAAAGGAATACATTTTATAATAAATTCACTGTTATTTTCAAAGTCATCCTGCTTGTCTGGGTTTCTTTCTAAACTTCTTCCTGTTCGCTGCAATTCCTTTTTCTTCTTTTTTTTTAAAGATGACTCCTAGTTCTTTCTCTGAAGGTGGGTAGAATTCCCCATTATAAGTCTTTCAGGATTGTCTGTGACTTATTTTGAAGGGCATATTACAAAATTTAGTTCTTCTAAGGCAGGTAAGTGGCACAGTAAATAGAGTGTTGGGCCTGCAATCTGGAAGATCTTTCTGAATTCAAATACAGTCTTGGAAATGAGCTCTGTGACCTTAGGCTAGTCACTTAATCTCTACCTCAGTGTCACAGCTATAAAATGGAGGTAATAACAGCATCTATCTCCTAGGATTGTTCTGAGGATCAACTGAAATATAATAAATGCTTTTATTAATTAGTAGCAGTTTAAAAAAATGCTGCCACTCCACAGCTGTCTATAAAATAAAAATTTTATCTACCTCAGGATAGACTACCTAGAGGAAAAATGCAGAGCTTTGAGTCTAAATGATCTGATCCATTCTCCCAGTCCAAACTTTTTTCTCAGTTCCCCCAACATACATTGTCCACTCTTGTCAGGCCTATAACATCTCTTTATATTATCTCTTGTGTTCATTCTCTTTTCTCCATTGAATATCCAGTGCCTGAGTTCAGTCCTTTGTCACCTTTTCTTAGGCTATTTTAATAGACTTCTTATTGGTGTCCCAACTTTCATATAATATCCAAAATAATCTTTCTAAGGGACAAGTTCCACAATTTAATTCCTATCTAAGTGTACAATGTTATTTGTTTTTAGACAAATTGAATTCTTTCTTATCTGAAAATGCAATTGTATCCCATTTCCATTTGTGTGCACAAACTCCTTTTCCTGCTTGGGTTGCACTCCCTTCTCACTTCTTGCCATTCTGAATCATTGTCATTTTTCTAGGCTCAGTTTAGGTGTCACTTCCATGTAGCCTTTTTTAATTCTTCTAGTTGCTACTGTTTTTTCCTTATCTTTTAATTAATTACTTATTATGTTATATTTCTCTCTAATAGAATGTAGCCTCCTTGAAAACTGGGACTGGATTTTTTATAAAGCCCTTACCTTCTGTCTTAGAGTCAATACTAAGTATCAGTATTCCAAGATAGAAGAGTAGAAAGGGCTAGGCAATGGGAGTTAAATGACTTACCCAGGGTCACAGATCAAGGAAGTATCTGGGACCAGATTTTAAATCATGACCTCTCTAGTTCTTATTGTCTTACCACTGAGCCGCCTTGAGAACTGGGACTATTTTAAAAATAGATTATGTTTCCTGTGACTTGGACTTTTAACCATTAATTAAGTTGAATTTAAAATTAATTGAATTAGTGAAATTAAATTTTAAAAGTCTCTTCCATCTCTATTATTCTTGTGATCATGAGAAAGTTATATTTCTTTTCTAGGCCTTAGTTTTTTAAACTAAAATGAAAGATTGATTACTTCTCCATAGCTTCTTCTAGCTCTAACATTTGGCTATTCTATGATTTGTCAGAGAAAAATTAAATTAAGAACCACCATCAGTAACTAAGAAGGTTGAGAAGCTTGTCTCATATTTAACTGAAAAATTGGGACTATTTATCAAGATCTCTCTCCTCTCTTTCTCCTTATTTCATATCACCCAGATGCTTCTACCACTGTACCTCTGTTTCACACAAAGAGGTGACTCTTCTTTTTTTTCTAAGGCAAATACTTCTACATATACAAATGATTCCACTTCTTAATCTCTTCTTTAGTAGGTTGCCTACTCTGTCATTCCCACTCTCTTACTTATCCTTATTTTCTCCTTGTCTATTGGCTGTTTCATTGCTGCTAAGAAACATACCCATATCTTCATTCTGAAAAGACCCCATACTTGATCCATCCATCCTTGCAAACTTTTACCCCATAGTCCTCTCCCCATTTGTGACTAAACTTCTTGAGAAAGCCATCTGTATAAGATCTTTTCATTTATTTCCTCTCCACCTCACTCTCTAAGGTCTGGTTTTCATTCATAAGCTCTAGAGACTCCTTATCACATCTAGGATTAAATATAAGATCTTCAAACTCAAAGTCCTTTATAACCTATCTGTCCCTGCACCTTTTCATTCTTTTTATTCCTTATACCTTCCAAATTCTCTGCAATCCAGTGACAGGTTGTCTTGCTGTTCTTTGCGCAAGACATTCCATCTCCATTTTCAATTCCTGTCTCTCTCCTTTGTCCCATGATGCCTAGAATGTTTCCTTTCTCTTCTTTAGCTCTTAGTTCCCCTATCTTCTTTCAAGTCCCAGGCAAAATCTCACCTTTCACAGGAAGCCTTTCCTAGTTCCCTTTAATTCTAATGCTTTTCTCTCTGTTAACTATCTCCACTGTGTCTTATCCATGGCTTGTTTGTACATAGTTATTTTCATGATTTCTTCCCCCATTAGATTGTAAGCTTCTTGAGAGCTTTGTATTAGAAGTGCTTTAACACATTATCTGGTTCATAGTAGATGCTTAATAAATGTGAATGGACTAACTGATTTGGTATGAAAGTCAGCAGAGGATATGTCATTCAGTCTAGTTGGTGGTTTGTTCTTGTTTGTAAGATTATCAGATATTTTTCTTGAACATAGGTGAAGAAATTGGGAAAAAAGTTTCTTGAAGTAGTGATTGAATGAGAGTCTGAAATAAGGTCATCATTTATTGTTTTATTCTTTATGCTTTGATTGGAAATTCATTGAGAGTAGAGTCTGGTATTCCATATATTCAGCCCAAGACCTAGGACATAGTAAGTACTTTAAAAAAAGTACTTGTCAGGTGCTCACTTGAGTAGTACATGTACTAAAATGAGATTGATGTAGAGAACATAACATGATTTCTGCACAAGGATGACATATAAATTTGTAAAGTCTTCCAAGTTTGAAAAAAAAATCTTGGATGAATGAATTTCACACGTATTTGTACAATAATAATAATAACAAATAGCTCACAGTCTGTAGGTTATCGTTTACAAGAAATTATTTTTGTAATAACTTTTTGAGACATAAGTAGTATACATATTTCCCTTTTATACAGATGAGGAAAGGGAAGCAGTTTAGATGCAGCAAGGTGATATAGTAGATAGAATGCTGGACTTGGGAGTCAGGAAGACTTAAGTTCAAATCCTGCTTCATATGCTTGGTAGCCGTGTCAGAATAATTTAATCTTTGTTAGCATCATCTGAAAAATAGGGCAAATAGCACTTCTATTGCTGTGAAGAGGTAAGGAGAAAATATATTTAGGGCTCTTTGCAAATCCTAAAGTGTTATATAAATGTTAGCTATAACAAATAATATCACTTTAGATTAGAACACAGGTTTTCTTCATTATAAATCCAGTGCTTTTTCTATATCATGTTGGTTTTCTCTATGTGCAATATATACTTAAAATTAGGAATATCATGTTTTCACAATAAGCAACTTCCTATGTAAAGAAAAACACAAGGTGATCAAAGTATAGTCAATTGGTAGGTGACCATTATAGTATCCCTGTTATTACCATAATATGTCAAACTTAATTTTTTTCTTATTAAGCTTTATCAAAAATATTTTGGAACTATTTTTATGTTTGGAACTCAGTTGATGTGATTTTAAAAAAGTGTTTATATTGGTGCAATTTATAAATAAATATACCCTTCTTGTTATAGAGATTTGCCACAGTATGGACAAAAGCAGTGGCAGTCCTATTTTGGGCGAACTTTTGATGTCTATACCAAACTTTGGAAGTTCCAACAGCAACATCGGTAAGAAAATTAATCTTGTTAGATTTTCTAGCCAGAGATCATTACCGTAGACCACTATTACTTCATGTGATGATAATTTAGTCTTCATAAATTGCTATGGCCAAGAATCACTTATTTATCCATCTTCAGGGGCTGAACCTTCTCCACCTTTAGTTGAGATGCTCTAAGATTATTCCTAGGAAAAGTGGTACTGGAAGTCTTTTCAGCTGAGTAAGAACCACCAGAGTTTCTTTTGTAGTTTCTAAGAATCTGGGTGACCTTTATACTATGATGACATAGTGAATATGTTTTAGGATATTAATGGCTGAATGAATGAAATGAAAAAAAATTATTAAATGCTTTTTAGAGTCTGCATGCCATGTCCTGCTCTCCCCCCCTGAAGTGGCAGGTGTACCCTGCTCCCCTCTTTACCCCACACAATGGAGGGAGAAAGCACTCCCATTGGGCTGCTGGCTGGAGGGGTGGGTGAAGTGTAAAAATATTCTCAAAGCAGGTGAAGAGATGGGGGAGGAGTGGCCCAAGCCCTCTGCTCTGCCACCTGTGAGCTGCCCATCTTACCCCCTCTTTGCTCCCATTGGGCTGCTGGGCAGAGGGGCAGTGTATGTGAAAGAAATGTTGTCAGGCATGGTAGAGAGGCAGAGGGGAACAATTTCACTCAAGGCCTTCTGCCTTTCTAGTAATGAACTCTGGGGGATGAAGTGGGGGAGGGAGGCTTGTGTACTCACCTTAAGTGTTTTGTATGTCATCTTTGGCACACATGCCATATACCATGTACTATGGTAAGCTCTCAGGATAAAAACATTTTAAAATTAGACTGGCCAAATGATAGTAATGTTTTATTGCTGTTTAATGATAGTAATATTTGTTTATTGGTTTATTGTTTAATTATAAGTTAATAAGGGAAAACTGAAATGGAAAAAATTAATATTTTAAAATGTAACATTTTTATATGATCTTTAAAAAGAGGTTTCTTATATCTATAATAGTTCAGGAGGAATTTCTCTGATGAATAAATCATATTTTTAAAAATTTAAAGTAGATTTTCTTGTTACTGATAGAATGACATCTTTATAGAATTTTTAAGGTAGGAAGGTACCTTAGAGAGAATCTAATGGTTAATGGCAATCTAGAACTTAGAATTTTCTACGCCAATTTAATACACCAAACATGATCTCACCTTGCTCTGGTTTTGACTGTGTCCAATATGCTGTATCTTTAGGATATTTCCTTAAGTTGTCCCTGTTATCATTTGTTTCATCCAGAGCCCCTGATAATAGAGAATGAATAACCACTTATTGGAGTGCTCAAACAGCTGCTCCATGATCACTTGGAAAATGTTAGCTGGTACAGATACTTACAGACTTGTATTTTCTTCTCTGTTCTTTGACCTCACACTTCCTTCTTCTTCTTCTTTTTTTTTTTTAAACAGTCAAGTCTTGGATAATCGGTATGGCTTGAAGCGATGGCAGATAGGGGAAATTGCTTCCAAGATTGGGCAGCTTTACTACCATTATTAGTAAGTAAACAACTTATGTGTAGACTCATGTTATATGGAGAGGAGTGAATTAAAATATGTAGGTGTTCAGCCTTGATTCCTAGTGTAGGATGAGAGCAACTAGTCAGCCAGAACATTCATATAGCTTAGAAAACAAAAAGCAGATGGGTATGATGTAAAGTGACTGACACTAAACTACATGTCAAGGAAACACTGATCTCTCTGGGAGACTTCCATACTTCACAGATTATATGTGCAGACCTATTGGTAATGTTTAGGAGTCTGCTTATAATTTCAGACAAATAGTTTTCATTTGTCTGGAGGTTTTATGATTATCCTAGGAATAAAAAAAAAAGTATATGTGTGCATATATGTACGTCTATACATACACACAAATATCTATATAGTTCTTTATAGATTACACATCTACACATACATGTGTATATATTTTGTAAAAAACAGCAAACTTACAGGGTAATATGATATCTATTAAAGGATAATGTGTGATGATAATCATTTTAGTAGTTGAATTTATCTTTAAAACAATAACATCTGGGAAAGGGGAAGGACTACCCTTTAGGGAGCCTGTGTTTCATCAGTGGCAGTTACTTGTTAAGACAGAAAATGAATTGTATATATACAAGATAAAAAGTAGGTATAGCTAGCTAGACAATTCATTCATTTAAAAAGGGGATTTAGTGAACTGTAAGCTTGAATAGGAGTTAATACCATAACATTGCAGTCTAGAATGTCATCAGCATTTCTGGCTGTATTAAGAGTATAGTGTCAATTAGGAAAGTGGTGATAGTCTTCCTGTGCTCTGCCCTCATCATATTGCATCATTTTAGCAAGGATATTGTTAAAATGAAGTGTTTCTGAGCATAGTGTGTTCTTCATCACCGGAATTCCTCTAATTCTTATAATGTACAAGCCCATAACATGTGGCTAAGACCAGCCCTCTTTTGAGTGCTGTCAAAAGTATTTTGAGACTTTCTTTTTCCCCCTCAAATATGTTTTCCACAAACCTGCCACTTGAAACTGTCACAATTAGATTCATTGTTTGGGTACATCTGTTGCTTTAGAAATGCCATTATTAATATACAAAACTTCCCATTCAAGAATCATTAAAATTCAGAGCAGCTCTTAATATTCATTGGCAGAAGAATTGCCACAAAACTATAGGATCTTGGAAATATATGTCATCAAGTCCAACCAATCTTTTCTGCAGTGTTCTAAAAAAGTTATCCAACTTTTGCCTAAATACTTTCAGTGATGCTGAACTCACTAATACCTGAAATAGTCAATTCCTCTTGTGAATAGATTTTTAGAATATTTTTCCTTCTATTGAGGCAAAATTTTCTTTTTGACTCCTAACCTTTGTTCTCAGTTCTCCCCTCTTAAATCTAAGCAAAATAAATATAATCTGTTCTAATATGATTTTCCCATGATTGCTCTTTAAATACTTGAAGACAGCAGTCCTTATCCTTGTCTTCTCTTTATCTGAATAAAATATCCCCAGTTGCTTTAACTAGTGACATTGTCACCATCCCCTGTATAAATTTTAGTTTCACTTTCAAAGACGGAATCAAGTAGTCCAGGTTGGTCTAATGAAGAGGATAAATATTTAATACTCACTGAACACATTAACGTTTAAACCTAGATAAAAATAGGGTCATGGAGGAGAGATAAAAAGGACAGATGAATTTTGACTGGGATATTGTAGGTCAAGAACTGTTTTAGAACATGGTAACTATCTAAGGAATGACTAAAGAAAAACCTAGGATTTCCCCCATTGTGTTTTTTTTTCCTTTTTAATAAACCCTTACCTTCCATCTTAAAATCAATACTATATTCATTCTAAGACAGATGAATGGTAAGGGCTAGGCAATGGGGTTAAGTGACTTGCCCAGGGTCCCACAGCTAGGAAGTGTCTGAAGTCAGATTTGAACCCACGACCTCCTGTCTCTAGGCCTGGCTCCCTATTGTCTTTTGATGGAATTCTAGAAATCCTAGTGATAGTAGTAAGAAAAGAGGAAGAAATTAAGACCTAGGCAAAGAGGAGACAACATTACTAATTACTGATGACATGATGATTTACTTAGAGAATACCCTGAGTATCAACAAAGAAACTAATTGGGAATTCAATAACTTTAGTTATTAGTATTAGGATACAAAATAGCTGACAAAAAGAAGTTAATATTAAACATCTCATCATTTTAAAAAGTTACAAGAGAACCAGATTAAGTACCTTTCACTAGGAAATAGTGAAAAACTAGGATGAATTTCTTAATTAAAAGAGGGAAAGAAAAGAGGCAAAAGAGTAAAATAGATAAGTTCAGGTACATAAAAGTGAAAACCTTTCACAAGGACAAAAGTAATAGAAGAAAAGGAGCTGTTGACTGGGAAAAAAAATTTTTTTCATGAACTATTTCTTACAAGGATCTGCTATATCTAAGATATATGGGCAAAAACCACAAATTATTAAGATAATAAATAAAAATAAATAATAAAAGCTAAAGAGAAAAATGATCAAAAGAGTCACAAATGGTGCTCAAAAGAATTTGCAAATAATTAATAGCTGCACAAAAGATTACTCCACATCACTAATATTAAGAGAAATTTTGTGGGGACCAATTTAGTGGAAGATTTAAAGTAAATTCCACCCCAGAATTCTAGAAACAGTTTAAAAATTTATAAAACCTAATTCTGATTGGAAAATCCAAGAAGATGAAAAAACACAAGTCATTTTTCCAGGCCAGTTTGTCTTGGGAAGACAGGCAGAACTATGGTGATTGGGGATGAGATGTATGTAGAAATACCATAGGAGATGCTGTGTATCAGAGATTCCAGATCTCATAGAGAACAGGCTAAGATTGTACAGAGTGCTGGAATAGGTGCCAATGTACATACAACTCTGCTGCTCACTATTGATCAGGGTAGATGAGAAGGCCAGATGCCCCTAGGAATGACATTTCAGCATGAGGAGAATTTACGTGCCCTAGGCCAATGATGGTGAACTTTTTAGAGATGGCATGCCCCCCCCACTCTTCAGTGCCTCCCCCAGAGATTGAGTTCCCCCCAGACCCCACCCTCCCCCCCCCCCCCGCCCCAGGAAGGGAGGAAGCACTTCCATTGGACTGCTGGGTAGAGGGGTGGGTGATGGGAGGTGCATCTGGAAAGGGGGAGGAGAGTGGTCCGAGCACTCTGTTCCCCTTCAGCTCTGCTGCCTTCCAGCTATGTGCCATGCTGTGAGCTATGCTACCCTCAAACCTAGCTTCTCTCCAACCCCACTATATTTGGCTGCCAACTGCGCTGCACCCTCACACCTGTGAGGCCCTTTCTTCCTCTCCCCCACTGTCCCAGAACCTTACCCCACACAGTGGAGGGAGGAAGTGCTCCCACTGGGCTGCTAGACAGAGGGGTGGGGGAAGTGAGGAATGTCCTCAGGGGCATGGAGAGGGGGAGGGGAACAGCTACACCCAGAGTCTCTCTGGCTTTCTAATAACAACTCTAGTGGGCTATTGCAGGTGTGCCCACAGAGAGGGCTGTGGTACAGTATGAGGAGCAAGGTCAGGAGTAAGCCACAGTTGTGAACAGCTTTGTATAGGGTTGGATAATAGAAGTGGAGTGAAAGGCTAAGATCTAGCTTCTAGCCCGGTCTTAAGTCTGCAAAAGAATAACCAGGACCGGATCCTCCTATATAAGGAGAGCTATAATTTTGTCACTGACTCTAAAAGAGCTTTCCAACTGCCTAATGGTGGTTGAGTCCAAGAGCATTCTACTAAAACTTCAACTAGGGCAATCCCACAGGCTTAGATTCAAACTTAAATCAGGAACTTGTAGAGCGTAGACCAGGAGGGCAAGAATCAAACTGCCCAGTATCACACCACTCTTTTGGAGCACTAAAATTTTTTATGTACCTAACCCAAGTTGTTTCTAAGATCTTGGAATAAAATAGTACTCAGTACCAAGACAACTATAGCAAAGACCACCTCAGCCATTTCTTCAAGAAATACACAGAACCCAGCCCTAACATAAAATCCATAGTCAGGAAGAAGGCTAGAAGAAAGAAAGGAAAAAAATGAATACTACCAATAAAGGTTATTATGCTGTCAGGGAGGCTTAAGATACAAACCCAGAAAAAGAGAATGATTCCATTACATCTACAAGCAAACCCTAAGAGAAAAACACATTTTCAATAAATTCAACTGGAATTCCTGAAAGAGTTGAAATAAAAATTAAAAGAAAAGTTTTCATAAATGGAATGAGCTTACTCGAAGAAAAATATGGAAAAGAAATGAAAGCTATCAAAGGAAGAATTGGAAAAGGAATTAATAGCTTGGCACAAGAGGTATAGAATCACACCATACAATAAATTCCCTGAAAATTAGAGTGAACCAAATAAAAGCCATTGAGACAAGAAGAAATCTTAAAACAATGTCAAAAGACAAAAAATAGGAGAAAGTATAAGGTTTCTCATAATGAAAACAACTGACCTGGAAAGATATTGAAGATAGATAATTTAAGAGTTATTGGACTGTCTGAAAGGTATGAAAGAGCCTAGATATCCTATTACAAAAAAAATCTTAAAAGAAAACTTCCCAGATCTAGAACCTGAGAGCAAAGTGAAAATTTTAAAAAGTCAATTAGTTACCTCATGAAAGAAACTCCCAAATGAAAACTCACAGGAACGTGATAGCCCAAATCTAGAATTTCAAGGTCTAAGAACAACTACTGCAATCAGATATAAAGAAAGAAAGTTCAAATAATGAGGAGCCATAGTTAAGATCCCACAAGATTTAGTAACTACCATTCTAAAAGAATGAAAAGCTTCTAATACAGTATTTGAGAAGGCAAATGATATGGACTCATAGCTAAAAATAACTTACTTAGCAAAAAAATGCTGCAGGGGGAAAAATTAATCTTTAATGAAATAAGAGGATTCTCGGGCATTCCTGTTGAAAAGGATCTGCATAGATATTTTGAAGTATAAACACATGCGTCACAAGAAACACAAAAAGGTAAACATGATTGTAAGTCATAAGGGACTAAAAAAGGATAAACAGCTTATATTCTAATATGGGGAGATGATAAATGTGTCCCCCCAGAACTCTATAATTAGGGATAGTAGAGGGAGTCTAATTAGAGAGTCTGGGAGCAGTTCTATTATGTCTTAATGAATAAAAGAAAATTGGGAAGAACAACATACTGGGGGAGAAAGAAAGGATGGAGAAAATCATCTCTTGTAATCACAGTATATAAATAGAAGTCTATATAAACAAGGAGGGAAGAAGCATGGGAGAATTGTGACTGTTGAACCTTACTTTCATCTAAATGGGCCAAAGAATTGGAAACTGAGGTGATGTCTATTAAGGGAATGATCGAAGAAGATATAATAAATAAATGTGATAGAATACTATTCTGTTGTAAGAAATGATAAAAGGGATACTTTCAGAGAAATTGGGAAGACTGATGCAGAATGAAGTGAGCAGAACCAGGAGAACAATTTATGCAGTAAGAACAATATTGTGAAGGCAAACAACTTTGAAAGACTTAGGAGCTCTAATCAGTGTAATGACCAAATATGATATTATAGAACTCATGATAAAATATGCTATTTCTTGATAGAAAAGTGAAAGACTCAGAGTATAATTTAAGCTATGTATTTTTTTAAAAGACATGGACATTGCAGGAATTTGTTTTGTTTAACTAAACATGTAACAGGGGTTTTGACTTTTTTTCTCAGTTGTGGGGGCAGGAGGTGAGAGGGAGAGATTTCTGCTGATGGAAAAAAATCCAATTTAATTTTAAAAAGAAAAGTGCAAATCAAAACAGCCTTGATGTTCCACCTTAAACTTAGCAAATTGACAGAGATGAGAAAAAAGTGGAGCATTCAGTGTTGGAAGGGGCATGAAAAGACAGATACATTGATTCCCAGTTTGAGAATGATAAGAATTGGTCTACCTGTTTTAGAAATTAGTTTGGAATTATGCTGAGAAAGTGACTAAGATGTTCTTAACCTGTGACCCAGAGATCTCACTTCTAGGCATCAAGAATGTCAAACAGAAAGAGAAGTTCCATATACACCAAATTATTCAGAATTTTTTACAGTATTAGAAAATATAAAGTGTATTTATACCTGTCATTTGGGAATTATTTTAAAAAAAGAGTGATATACTAATGTATTGGCCTATTACTTTTCCTGTGAGAAATTATGACTATGAAGAATCTTGGGAGGGCTGGCCTGGTTAACACACTATAGTGGGACAGGTTTAAATAGGATGAGAACATTCCCTTAGTACTTGGACTGGGTGGCACTATAAGGAGACAGACACCTCAAAAAAAGTGTGAGAACAAGGATGCTAAAATCCAGCTTTACTTTTTTGACAGTTTTCCTGTGTTTATCACTGTTCTGGATACATTAGGAAAGTGTTTTTTACAATTGAATAATCTTCTTAATGCTAATAGCACTAGAAGTGATTTAGTTTAATCCATATCTGAAACATGAATCCCCATTACAACTTCTCTAGGAAGTGCTCATTCATCCTCTGTTTGAAGATGAAATAACTAATTACTTTTAAAAGCAGCCCACTTTATTTTGGTGTTGTGCTGGTTTCTGGGAAGTTTTTCTTTTGTTGAGCTGAAATCTGAATTCAAGAATGTGTGCTTCTTGCCCTTCTGGAGCTTCTAATGTAGAAAAGAGACTCTAGTATTTTAGTAGGCAGGAGAGAAACAAGGTATATATATGGAGACTTTGAGATATACACAGGTATAGAGAATTAAGATGATATATTTCTCCTACAGCCTGCGTACATCTGAGACCAGCTATCTGAATGAGGCCTTTTCCTTCTACTCTGCAATCAGACAGAGATCTTATTACTCTCAAGTCAGTAAAGAGGACAGGTATGGTAGAAGTAACACAATACCTATCAGTTTATAAATATGGTGTCTTCCACTCATGAACTAAACTTTATTTAGTTTTCCTCACTTAAGTGAGTGTGCATCACACATTGCTTACTGTTGATTGAATTGAATTACAAAACAAAATTAGGTAGAAAAGCTCAAATTTTGGTGACTCACTTATGTTCTTCTGAATAACTTTAAATTTGAATTCTGTCAAAAGAAAGATTAGAAGACAAAATGATAATTAAATGTTTAATTGTGTTCCTTGTGACCTTTATTTGACTCAGTGGTAGAAATGTTTCTTTTTACAATTCTTGAGGTAACTCAGAGTGGTTCTTTTTGTTACTTATATTTTCTTTAGCAAAAGTTGTGGGCAATTAAAAAGTTTAATAGCCTCATTAGAGCAAACACAAGCTATCTAATGCAGTCTCTTCATTGCCTAATCTCAACCATTTCATAGTGGTATAGCCACAGGAGAGTGATTGTAGAATATGTATATGTAAGTGTGTGTGTGTGTGTGTATGTTTATATATAAAAAGAATATATAAGAACATATAAGAAACTAATTATTAGTTCCTTCAAGAGATGAGGAAATGAATACCTTTGTAATAGTAATGAAGTTGATCTCTCATATTTATAGAGAATTTACATTTTACAAAGTACTTTGTAATTTTATATCTTCACAACAACACAAATGTTATTATACCTATATAAATAAAAATTGACAAGGAAACTGAGAGTCAAAGAAATTAACTGACTTTCTAAGTCACACAGTTAATAAGCAGCAGTGCAGAGACTAGAACCAAGTATTATGATGTGAATTTGGTTATCTCAATATAACACTGGGAAGCCCATTATTTTCAGCAGGTAAGGACAGAATAAAAGTTTTATCATTATGGTCTAGGTCAGTGATGGGCAAACTATGGCCCCCTAAAATGTTCGATCTGGTTGAATGACATTATTCCTAATCTGACAAATACAATCAGTAGGATACAATACAATGAAACTTCAAAAAAGTTGCCTTAGAAAGAGATGAGCATTTCCTTTCCTTTGGCCCCATCTTTAAAAAGTTTGCCCATCACTGGTCTAAGTAATAACAATATTAACTAGCATTTGAGATTACAACACTATGTTCTCAAGGAATAATTGGTATCTTATAGCAATCCAGGCTTTCCTTCTTTTTTTATAATCACTGCTCTTGGTAGCTGTGTCTCTCCCTCTTCTTTCTCCAGAGTTTCAGGGTAGTTTGAATGCCTCATAATTTAAGCAATCCAGTGTAGTTTGTACTTGCCATTTACAGTGCAGTTCACACAAAGTGTGCCTTAATGCACATTCCTAGGTGAGACATTGATTAGTTAGGGTTTTTTAAAGCCCTTATCTTCTTTCTTAGTGTCATTTCTAAGACATAAGAGTGGCAAAGGCTAAGCAATCAAGGATTAAATAACTTGCTCACGGTCACACAACTGGGAAGTGGCTGAGGCAGAATTTGAACCCAGGTCCTCCTAACTTTAGGCTTGGTACTTTATCCACCTTGTTTCCTTGCTGCTTCCAGATTCTTGTTGGGATCTATATGATGCCAGCCATGAGCATGCACATCATCTTTTTCCCTGATTGTGGTCCATCCTTCTTCATTCATAGAGCCTTTAATCATGCAAGTTTACAGGATCATAGAGATAATTATTCTTTTTCCCCCCCACCTTACTGTCCTTGTACTGTGGATCACCTTCATTTTATTCTTTTTAATTCCAGTAAGTACTTTAGTTTCATTTCTCAGCCAAGTAGCATATGCTTGCCTACTGTTTTTGATATTTTTCTCGTTCTAAACATTCTGTGTGCTCTGGTGACCTTTGCTCCATTTCTTGAAGCACCCCCTGCTGGAAACCAGCCAGCAGTTTCCATTTATCTTGAGAGGTGCGATGGTTTAGCTAATAGGGAGGAAGAGAGAGTCGGAGACAGTGGATTTCCGGAAGCTGTTCTCTCAGACTTCCTGCGTATCCTTATTTTTATACCTTTCTCTTACAGTCACACAAATGCTGGGAAAATTTACATTTCAAACCCCAAATATAGAAGAACTCAAGGTTATACTGGTTAAGCTGGCACACCTGGTAAATTTCTACAAAATTCTATATATAGAATACACTGAAACTAAACATGCCTCAAGGCTACCAAAACTCTACTTTATCTAAGTTTTATTTATATAAAAAGAGCCTTCAACATTTTTCAAATGTGGATTAGAGTGTGAGAATCCCCAAATTCAGGGGGACAAGTCTAACATGGGAAAGTAGTGAAGTATGAGAATTTTTTGTTTCATAGGGTTAAATTCAGCATGAGAAAATAAAGTGAGAGTGTATTATGTTTTGATTTTGCCATGCTGTGTCCTTCCTACTCTGGAGGCAAAGAGAGAGAAAAGATTAAAGCAGCTTCAAGGGTATGAACTATTAACTCATTAAATGCTGGTTTATTATAGAGTATTAAGGAGAATTCTATAATGGGAGTTCTATAAATGGATCTTTATAAAGAAATTTTATATCTATACTACAAACTTGAGGCTATCCTAAAAATATAGATTGTAATCATTTTAATAATAAAAAGTATTAATCAGAAGAGAGTCACACAGAGGGGTCTGATTAGGTATCCATCCATCCTATGACCTGATTTTCAGACAATAGGGATCAATATAAGGCTTTGCCATACACATTGACTCGATGGACCCTGATGGAGACCCTTATTTCTCTGAGGGGCTCCTGGCAACTCCTTTTCCTCCTTTTCTGGGACTGATGCTGCTGTGATATCTTATATCCCATCTTGCCTTCATTTTCTTTCCTTGTCTCCTGTCGGTACTCCTCTAATATTCCTTCTTTCTCCACTCTCTAGAATTAGACCCCAACTTGAGACTTGCTTCAGATTTGGGAGATTTAAAAATATCTAATATTAACCCTCCATGGCAGACAAGTCATTATGGGCACTTTTCTCTCCTGTTAAGTATTAAAGCCATACTTATTTTTTAAGGCTTGCCTGTGTTACCAGCACTGACAGTATATGGAACTACTACCTTCTCTCACCAGTTGAAACACTTGTCGCATGGATACTGCAGAAGGAAAATGTTTGGGAAAAACTACTATATTGTATTTCTTCATATGTATGATCTGACATCTTGATGGTATTTTGGTTTATGAAATGCCATAGAAAATAGGGATGAATAAGTGTATATTTAAAAAAATATATTGCTATAATTATTTTATCTTTTCCTGCCATAGACCTGAGTTGGTGGTTAAGAAGCTACGGTACTATGCAAGATTTATAGTGGTTTGTCTTCTCCTCAATAAAATGGATGTTGTGAAGGATCTGGTCAAGGTAGGTAGAAGCTAGAATGATGAAGAACTTCAAACCTCATTATCAGTATTTTATATGTTATTGATTATATTATGAACTAATATTGATACTTTTATATTTGAATCGTATTATTAATAATAATAGTTGCTACTGCATTAGTAGAGAGGCACATCCACATAGATGAAATCATGGAACTTTGGAGTAAGTAGTAAATACCACTACTAATAATAACAAAAATTGCTATCTGCATTGTTACAGGTAATAATCACCCTGATACAATTATTGATACTTTAAATAATAATTGTAGTTATGACTTGTATTTATAAATGATCTATGACAAGGGCTTTATGCCTATCATCTTATGTAGACTACCAGTAACCTTGTGAAACAAGTAGTTCAAGTAATATTACATATGTATCTTATATATGAGGAAATGGTCTTCAAGAAATAAAGTGATTTTTTAAGGGTCATCCACCTAGTGAGTAGTCATACTGAAACTTGAAACTAGGTGTCCTTATTTATTTGCACTAAATTTCCATTGTCTACAATAAGTAATCGATCATCTCCAGTCACTTCAAAACAATTGAAGGCACCATAAAAATGATAAGTATTTGAGCTTAGCTAAAATTTTAACCTGGTACTACCTCTATCCTAAGTAAGAATAATAATACAGTAGATTATGAATCCTATAACTGTATACAGATAATCTTATTTTTTGGGTATCAAATTAAAGTTTAAAGTAACTTTTAAGAGCCAGACCTAGAGATGGGAGGTCCTAAGTTCGGATCCGACCTCAGACACTTCCCAGCTGTGTGACCCTGGGCAAGTCACTTGACTCCCATTGCCTACCCTTACTACTCTTCCACCTATAAGTCAATACACAGAAGTTAAGGGTTTAAAATAAAAAAAAAATCATCTAAAGTAACTTTTAGATTTTCATTTACTGTTACAACCTAGGTCTTCCCTGACAAACTAATAAGTAGCAAAAGCCAATGACTTCTCAAGCAAAAAATAAATAAATAAATAAGCAAACAAACAAACAAATAAATAAATAAATGAAAAGATGTATGTGTGTATATACACACACACACACACACACACACACACACACACACACACACATACACACATACACACATACACACATACACACACACACATATATATTAGCCTGGCATTGAGTTTTCCAGCAGTTTGTCTTCTGCTCCCTTTTTCAGCTTTATCTCCTTATTATCCTTCTTTTACTCTCATTCAGTCAAACTAGATGAGCCATTACTTACTTCATCCTTCCTTCTTCCCATGCTTATACATGTATGCTTAGAAAACACTGCTCCCACCCTCTTCCCATATTAGTCTTTTACAGTTTTTATTTTAATGTCTATCTCATATGCCACTTTTCCCATAAACCTTTCTCTAATTCCCCTGCCACTTTATCTCCTCCACCCCTAACTAGAAGAATTTTCCATTTTTGTTCTGATATTCTGTTGGGACCTTTCCACTTTACTGATATTTTAACTTATACCATTAGTTAGACTATTGGGAGTATATATAGCCAGGAGAAGTTTAATGGAAGAAGTAGCATCAGACCTGCTGGATATAAGAATTATGCATGAATAAGCAACCATGTTTTGATTTTGGAGCAAAGATGTGTAGGTTCCATTCTTTTCTTTTCTTCTTCTTGGGAATTTTACAGTAGGTTCATCATAGAGTCTTACAATTGAGTAAAAAGGAGCTGAAAGAGACCTCAAAAGTCATCTAGTTCAAACAGTACTAGAATAAGAATCCTGTCTGTAAATGTCCCTGTGCTAGTGATCTAGGTTTTACTTAAAAAGCTTCAATTATGAAAATATTTTTCAAGTTAGGTTTCTTATATATGTCAGTTTTGTTATATCAGGTATTAATGATTTTTTAAAATGTCTAGATACCATTAAGTGAATTGTTTAAAATCTTTTTTTCCTTTGTGGATTTTTAAAATCAGGAACTATCTGATGAAATTGAAGATTATACCCATCGTTTTAATACTGAAGATCAGGTGGAATGGAACTTGGTACTTCAGGAGGTTGCAGCTTTTATCGAGGTTGGCTTACTTGGTTTTTTATATCAGGCTATGTATTTGTACGGGGACACATTTTTATCATTTAAAGTGTATATATGTGTGTGTCATCTGTACCAAAAAGTCTAATTGTTTGTATCCAAATCTTTTTTCCTTTGTGAAAATTTTTGTATAGTTAATAAGTTACTTGTTCTTTTTCTAGGCAGATCCAGTCATGGTTTTAAATGATGACAATACCATTGTTATTACATCTAACCGATTGGCTGAAGCAGGGGCCCCCTTGTTGGAGCAGGGGATGATTGTAGGACAGTTAACTCTGGCTGATGCACTCATTATTGGCAACTGTAATAATCAGGTAAAAAACTAATATAGAATGTTTAAATTTTACTTAGAAAAATAGGAGACTTGTCAAAAAATGTTTAATTATATTATTTTCCTAATGCACTTATCATCTTTTCTTCAATTATGTAAAGAGGATTCAGAATCAAATGTTAAATGCCTATTGTTGACAGAATAACACATCAGCAACTAGAAAGATACATGGCTTGATTAAAAAATAGTCTTTGTCCCTTTATAGGCCAGTATAATGATAGAGCATCCACAGAAGTAGCTGGATAAATTTATTGGAAAACTTGGAAAGTATAGTGTAACAGGTAAAATTATGGTTGGGCTGAATATTTAAGAGTATGGTGGCCGGAAATTAATTACTTAGACTTTTGGTTAAGATGGAGGCAGAGTAAGGAGCAGCGGCTCGATCTCTCCTAACTGAAGCATACAGGACTCCTCAAGGGGACATAAAAACGAATCCAGACGAACGAAGGAACCCCACAACAGGGCGCAGCGTTGAAGGTACACAGAATCGGGGCATTTCCACGCTATAAAGGGGTGAAACAGCTCTCACTAAAACGCGAGAGGAAGAAGCCCCTCCCCCCACACCACACACCTCACACAATGCCAACGCACAAGAGTGAAAACAGGATTGGGGCAACCAGTAAATCACTAGCAGCCCCAGGGCTTGTACCTCTGTGCCGCAAGAGAGGGACCCCAAGTGGCTGGGGGGCGCGCATGGACTTTCTCTGAGCGTCCATGTGGGTGAAGGCACAGCCTCGGGCAGGGACAAAGATCTCTAACACAGGGACTTTCCCAAGCGCCTAAAGGGCTCCCCTCAGGTGCGAATAAAGATCTCCAGCCCAAGGACTTTCCCTAGCTTCTGCGGGTAAAGGCAGTGCCCTAAGAGTGTCTGCACCCTCAAAGGCAGTGCCCTAGGCTTGAATAAAGATCTCCAGCCAAGGCTTGGACCTCCAGTGAGGACCGGGTGCAGACCAGAGTGTGGCTGTGGAAGCAGCCCCAAAGACTGCTGAAGGAGCCTCGGGCAGAGGGGCAGACCAGGGTCTACCAGGAGGCCTGACCCTGAGGACAAGGAGATCGGAGCCCCGGGAACTTAGAAAACGCAGGCAGACCCTGAGTGTGAAGACAAAGCTGAAAGGGGGCAGGGCTAATGATGGCAAGCCAAGAACTCCAGAGGAAGAAAAAGATTATCAAGAAAAACTCTGGAACACTCGACAACTTTTACACAGAGAAAATCCAGACAACAGAGGAGGACAAACAAGTATCCAAATCTTCCAAAAACAAGGAAAACTGGTCACAAGGTATGGAAGGGTTCAAAACTGAGATTTTGAAGAAGATGGAAGAGATCTGGCAAGAAAATAACAATTTAAAAGGCAGAATTTTGTAATTAGAAAGTGAGGCTCAGAAATCAAATGAACTGATAAGCAAATTGAACACCAGAAATGACCAGATTGAAAAGGAAAACCAGTCCCTAAAGGCTAGAATTGAACAATTAGAATCCAATGATCTCTCAAGACAACAAGAACAAATAAAACAAAGTCAAAAGACTGATAAAATAGACAGAAACATGAAATATCTCAATGAGAGAGTTACAAACCAAGAAAACCGGTCTAGAAGAGACAATTTGAGAATTATTGGTCTTCCAGAAAAGGCAAAAATTAATAGAAACTTGGACTCCATACTTAAAGAAATTATTCAGCAAAATTACCCTGAAGTTCTACAACAAGAGGGCAATATAGACATTGAAAGGATCCATAGAACACCCTCTACACTGGACACAGAAAAATCAACACCAAGGAATATAATAGCAAAATTTAAGAGCTTTCAAGTAAAAGAAAAAATCTTACAAGAAGCCAGAAAGAGACAATTCAAATATCAAGGAGCACCAATCAGGATCACACAGGAACTGGCTGCCTCCATGCTAAAAGACCGCAAGGCTTGGAACACAATATTCAGAAAGACAAGAGAGATGGGTCTTCAGCCACGGATCAACTACCCATCGAAACTGACTATATACTTCCAGGGGAAAGTATGGGCATTCAACAAAATTGAAGAATTCCAAGTTTTTGCACAAAAGAGACCAGGACTAAATGGAAAGTTTGATACCCAACCACAAAAACCAAGAGAAACATGAAAAGGTAAATAA
>NC_058131.1:318124279-318316622 GCF_016433145.1 Gracilinanus agilis
CCCTCCACACACAACATCTATAGCGCTGAAGCCAGCTAAAAAGAAATAGAGCAAGTTTGGGGCACCCATCGAGTCATTGGCAGCTCCGGGGCCTGTTCCTGAGAGCAGCAAGATTTAGGACCCCAGTAAGCCAAAGAACGCACGCGAAATCTGAGCGCGGGAGCAGAGAGTGGACGCCGGGCGCAGAACGCGGGCTGAGAGCACAGGCACGGGCGGAGGCGTGGGTGGAGGCAGACACAGCCAGGAACTAAAGCTCTGAAAACCTGAGTGGGGAACCAGTGCAGACGGGTATACGACTGTGGAAGCAGCGCCCTGAGTCTTGTAAAGGAACCTCCTGCAGAGGATCAAGCAAGGGGGTACCCCAGGGGGCTTGACCTTGGAAAAAACCAGAACTCAGACCTCAGGAGCCAATAGACCGCGGACAGACACTGAGCGAGAGGATAAAGCTGAGAAGCTGCTGGGCTAAAGATGGCTACCCAGTCTCAGGAAGCTCAGAAGAGAAAGAATAACAACAAGAAAAAGAAGCCTTTAACACTCTACAACTTTTACACAGAGAAAATCTAGATAACCGAGCAAACAGAGGAGGAGAACAAACAAGCATCCGGACCCTCCTCAAATAAGGAAAACTTCTCACAAGCTATGGAAGAGTTCAAAACTGAGATTTTGAGGAAAATGGAAGAGATCTGGCAAGAAAATAACTGTTTAAAAGGTAGAATCTTGCAATTGAACACCAGAAATGACCAGATTGAAAAGGAATACCAGAAGATTATGGCCGAAAACCAGAAGATTATGGCCGAAAACCGAAAGATTATAGCTGAAAATCAATCCCTAAAGGTTAGAATTGAGCAAGTAGAAGCTAATGATCTCTCAAGAAAACAAGAACAAATAAAACAAAGTCAAAAGACTGAAAAAATAGAAGGAAACATGAAATATCTCAATGAGAGAGTGACAGACCACGAAAACCGGTCTAGAAGAGACAATTTGAGAATAATCGGTCTTCCAGAAAAACCAGAAATTAATAGAAACCTGGACTCCGTACTAAAAGAAATTATTCAGCAAAATTGCCCTGAAGTTCTACAACAAGAGGGCAATATAGACATCGAAAGGATTCATAGAACACCCACTACATTCGATCCAGAGAAAAAAACGGTTAGAAATATTATTGCCAAATTCAAAAGCTTTCAAGCAAAAGAAAAAATCTTACAAGAAGCCAGAAAGAGACAATTCAAATATCAAGGAGCACCAATCAGAATCACACAGGATCTGGCAGCCTCCACGCTAAAAGACCGTAAGGCTTGGAATACAATATTCAGAAAGGCAAGAGAGCTGGGCCTGCAACCACGGATCAACTACCCATCAAAATTGACTATATATTTCCAGGGGAAAGTATAGGCATTCAACAAAATTGAAGAATTCCAGGTATTTGCACAGAAAGGACCAGGGCTAAATGGAAAGTTTGATATCGAACCACAAAAATCGAGAGAAACCTGAAAAAGGTAAATAAGATACAGAGGGGAAAGAAAGAAAACTTATAATTTTTAAATTTGCCTTTTTAAGGGCCTCAGTGAGATCTAATTATATGTATTCCTATGTAGAGAAATGTTATGTATAATTCTCTGTAGTGAACTCTATTCACTATCATAATATTCACTATTATAGTAATCAGAAGCATAATTCACAGGGTGAGGGTGGAACACTAAATAATCTAAGATGGCGTGGGGGAGGGGAAAGAGGGGGTAAATAGCAGGGGACACCAAGAGAAACTTGAGTGAATAAGAAAATAGAATATTCTATTACACACAAAGAGGGCATGGGAGGGAGAGGGGACAAATACTACTATAAGAAGGAGAGGAAGAGAGCATTAAGAGGTAATAATCAAACCTTACTCTCAGTGTAATCAACCCGGAGAGGGAAGAGTAGCTATACTATCCATTGGGAAATAAAACTCTTATCTAACCCTTCTGAGAAAGTTAGAAGGGATAAACCAAGGGGAGCAGGGGAGTGGGGAGGTCAAAAAAAGGGAGGGGTTAAGGGGGAGGGAATTCATAAGGCCTTTAAAAACAAAAAGAGGGGGAAAAAATAAGGGAGGGGGTAGAAAGGGAAGTTAATCAAGGGAGGGGATAAGGGATAGGGTCTTAATAACAAACCACTGGTTTTAACGGAAATAGTTTAAGGAGAAGGGGTAGGAATGGGGGAGGATTTGAAAATGTCAGCAAATGCACAACTAATGATTATAACTCTGAATGTGAATGGGATGTGCCATACCTATCAAATTACCAAAAAACTTCTTTACTGAATTAGGAAAAACTATAACAAAGTTCATTTGGAATAACAAAAGATCAAGAATATCAAGGGAAATAATGAAAAAAAATGTTAAGGAAGGGGGCTTGGCAGTACCAGATATTAAACTATACTATAAAGCAGCAGTCATCAAAACAATATGGTACTGGCTAAGAGATAGAAGGGAGGATTAGTGGAATAGACTTGGGGTTAATGATGTCAGCAAGACAGTGTACGATAAACCCAAAGAGACCGACTTTTGGGAAATGAATCCACTATTTGACAAAAACTGCTGGGAAATTTGGAAAACAATATGGGAGAGATTAGGTTTAGATCAACATCTCACACCCTACACCAAGATAAATTCAAAATGGGTGAATGACCTGAATATAAAGAGGGAAACTATAAATAAGTTAAGTGAACACAAAATAGTATACCTGTCAGATCTCTGGGAAAGGAAAGATTTTAAAACCAAGCAAGAGTTAGAGAAAATTACAAAAGGTAAAATAAATTATTTTGATTATATAAAACTAAAAAGCTTTTGTACAAACCAAAACAATGTAGCCAAGATCAGAAGGGAAACAACAAATTGGGAAAAAATCTTTATAACAAAAAACTCTGACAGGGGTCTAATTATTCAAATATACAAGGAGTTAAATCAATTGTATAAAAAATCAAGCCATTCCCCAAGTGAAAAATGGGAAAGAGACATGAATAGGCAATTTTCAGGTAAAGAAATCAAAAATATCAATAAGCACATGAGAATGTGTTCTAAATCTCTAATAATTAGAGAAATGCAAATCAAAACAACCCTGAGGTATCACCTCACACCTAGCAGATTGGCTAAAATAAAAGAAGAGGAGAGTAATGAATGCTGGAGGGGATGTGGCAAAATTGGGACATTAATGCATTGCTGGTGGAGTTGTGAACTGATCCAACCATTCTGGCTGGCAATTTGGAACTATGCTCAAAGGGCTATAAAAGACTGCCTGCCCTTTGATCCAGCCATACCATTGTTGGGTTTGTACCCCAAAGAGATCATAGATAAACAGACTTGTACGAAAATATTTATAGCTGTGCTTTTTGTGGTGGCAAAGAACTGGAAAGGGAGGGTATGCCCTTCAATTGGGGAATGGCTGAACAAACTGTGGTATATGCTGGTGATGGAATACTATTGTGCTAAAAGGAATAATAAACTGGAGGAATTCCATGTGAACTGGAGAGACCTCCAGGAACTGATGCAGAGTGAAAGGAGCAGAGCCAGAAGAACATTGTACACAGAGACGGATACACTGTGGTAAAATCGAATGTAATGGACTTCTGTACCAGCAGCAATGCAATGACACAAGACAGCTCTGAGGGATTTATGGTAAAGAATGCTACCCACATTCAGAGGAAGATCTGCAGGAGAGGAAACATAGAAGATAAACAATTGCTTGAATGCATGGGCTGAGGCGGACATGATTGGGGATGTAGACTCGAAACTACCACACCAATGCAACTAACAACAATATGGAAATAGGCCCTGAACAAGGACACATGTTACAACCAGTGAAAATGTGTGTCGGCCATGGGTGGGGGGAGAGCGGGGGGTGAAGGGGAAAGTAGGGGCATAAAGTATGTAAACAGGTTAAAAATGAATATTAATAAATGTTTAAAAAAAGAAATTAATTACTTAATTCCAAATGAATGACTCAAGTCAGAATAACTTTTATGGTAGTTTATTTACAAATAGAAAGAGTGAAAGTAAGGAAAATGTGAGAGAGAGAGAGAGAGAGACAGAGACAGAGACAGAGACAGAGACAGAGAGATAATTACTCTAGCCTGGTCCAAACCAGGCAGGGCTTCAGAGGCCCCAGCAAAGGGAGGCACAGAGGTTAATTAAACAAGGCTTCTAGCCACGAGGCCTCCTCCAAGAAGAGGGGCCTCTCCAGAGGCTAGTGCCTCATGGAAAGGGGGTCAACCTTTTTTACTCATCCACGTGGCAGTCCAAAGGGAAGCAGTCTGAGGTCTCAAGTCCGAGCTCCTCCAAAACCGAGTTCAAAGGGGGAAAAACCTCCTCATAGGAAATTACCACCATATTTAAAGACAGTTTTTTGCATCACTTGCATGTCTTCCTTCCACTTTTACATAGACCAATGGCAGCTTTAAATTTGCTTTGGACTGCCCAGGGGATAGTCAGTTGTTTTTGATATGTCACTTGCTAGTACACGGGGGTTATAGGCCACCCTACCCCACTTCATCCTTAAGTTGGGGTATATACATTCCTGGTGGCTAAAATCGAAAGAATAAATAGGGGAGAGTTTATCCCATCTTCACAATAGAATAGACCCATCAGTCTAGAGTTGTGCAAAACTCTAGTTGTAGCTCTTGAAATAATCATTCATTCCACTTATGTATGCTCATGAGTGTGTTTTGTTAGTTCCACAGCATCCTATACTTTTTCAATCCTATAGCTTTTGGAAAAAATATAGGGTTGCTAAAGAAGTATTTGAGAAAATAAATTTTGTACTTTAAGACCATGTTGCTGTAGCATCATGCAGGTTATTGAAACCTTAACATTTAATTATATATTATAGACATGAATTAGAAAGACTTCTTACACATTCTTTAATCTTGTAAAAGAAGCATAGTATATAGTTTTGCAAGTATCTTTTTTTTCACAGAGATAATTTTATCCCATTTTCTAGCAAAGTGGAGAGAAATTGTACAGAACAAAAAATGTTAATATTGCCATTTGGTAGTAAATCATAAAGCTGTAATCTAATATGTTGGATGATCATGAAAAGTGCCTTCCAGCTCTAGTTTCTATGATGGTAGTACAACCTCCTCATTTTACAAAAGAGAAAACAGATTCACAGGTGGAAGTAACTTGCCCCAAATCATTCGTGTAATATGTGACAGGATTTAAACTTCTCTTTTTCTTTATTCAAAGATATTTTATTTTCCAAATTTCCTATAATAACAATTTTCAATATGTTTTCTTAAACTATAAGATCCAAATTATCTCTCTTCCTCCCCCCTCTCAGAGATGGTAAGCAATTTGATCTAGGTTATACATGAAATATGCAAAATATACTTCCATACTGGTCATTGTTGTAAGAGAATACTCCTATAAAACCAAAACCTCCCAATAAAATCATAAATAAAGTAATGTGGAAAATAGCATGCTTTGATGTGCATCTGGCTCCAACAGTTCTTTCTCTGGAGGTGGATGGCATTCTTTGTCTTAAGTCCTTGAGAAATGTCCTGGATCATTTTATTGCTGAGATTAGCTAAATCTATTGCAGCTGATTGTTGTATATTATTGCTGTTACTGTGTACAGTGTTCTCCTGGTTCTGCTTATTTTACCTTGCATCAGTTCATGTAGATCTTTCCAGCTTTTTCTGAAATCATCCTGCTCATTGTTTTTTTTTTTAACCCTTAATTTTTGGTGTATTGTCTTATAGGTGGAAGAGTGGTAAGGGTGGGCAATGGGGGTCAAGTGACTTGCCCAGGGTCACACAGCTGGGAAGTGGCTGAGGCCGGGTTTGAACCTAGGACCTCCTGTCTCTAGGCCTGACTCTCACTCCACTGAGCTACCCAGCTGCCCCCTCTGCTCATTGTTTTTTAAAGGATTTAAACTTCTGACACTAAAATCAATCTTCTTTTCATTATACCTATCAGTTTCTTGTACTATGTATATGCTGAAATATTTAGGAAATCATTCCAAGGTCCTTTCTCTACAAGTTTATGTTGAATAACTTCATAAGAATCTTATTGAGAAAAGGCAACCCTTTTATACTTCTCTATGTAATTCACACTCACACTCAACACAGTAGCTTTTCATGCTTCTCAAACTTCCCATTATTCCCTCTAGCCCTACCCTCTCAGTGGAGAAGCTTGCCTCAGATTGCACTGAAAAATTGAGGCTATTTATCAAAGGTTTCTCTTTTCTCTTTCTCTTAACTCACAGCATCCTGATGCCTCCTACCACTATCTCCTACTTTACTTCTTTTTCACACGAAGAGGCATCTTTTCTCCTTGAAAAGGCAAATATTTCTATATGCACAAGTGATTCTATTTTCTCTTCTCTTCTTCAGCAGATTACCACCTCTATCATCCCCCTTTCTCACTTATCATTCTCTCTGTATGTACTGTTTGCATCTTTGCTGCTGAGAAACATGCCCATGTCTCCCCTATCCCGAAAAAAAAAAACAAAACAAAACACCATTTGACCCATCAATCCCTGCTAGCTTTCATTCCATATTTCTCCTCTTTTTTTGTGGCTAAACTCCTTGAGAAAGCCATCTGTATAAGGTGCTTCCATTTTATTTTTTCTCTCTTAAGTCCCTATAGCTTGGCTTCCTCTCCTTTTCTACCCGAACTGCTCTTTTCAGTGTTCCTAACAATTTCTTAATTGCCAAATGGGATAGACTTTTCTCTATTCTCATATTTCTTGAACTCTTGGTAGCCTTCAGTACTATCAATCACCCTCTTCTCCTTGGTATACTTTTCTTTCTAGGTTTTCTTGACACTATTCTCTCCTGGTCCTCTTCCTGCTATGATTGGTGAAATCTGAAATAACTGAGGAAACAAAGGTTCAAACTTCGTAGCATATTGATTTTTAAGCAATGCATGCCAATTGCATAATAAGTCATGACCAGATTGCCTCAACTTAGCACTGGACTGCAAATATAGAAGAAGTTGGATTTTTATGCATTAAAAGACAAGATTAGATAATCTATACTAGAGTTGGAGGGGGAGAATGAGCATGTGAACTTTTCTAGATGTGAAATAGATGTCACTTAATTCCTACAATTAGCAAGCAGGTGGAATTTATAGGGAAATGAAACTTACTCCTCAAAGTGGAATCATTTTTATAATATGGAGTCATTTTGGTTCACACAATTCCCACAATTCTTTTAAATCTTTGAATCATGAGGGAAGGGCCAGCCCACTCTCCCCATGGACCAATTATATATAAGCTAAATTTACATGGTTTTTTTCATGTGCTCATTTTCACTGTCAGCATTACTTACCAAGATAAGACTGTTGGGAAGCATCCTCTTGCATAACTTAGTGCAACAACTAACACAGACTCTAAGAACAATAATAATGATATACAAGCCTTATTAAATGAACCATATGTAAACCCAAGTCAGGCTATAGATCAAACTGCCTAGAAGGTTCATAATGGACTAATTTTGAGAGGGGAGATTTACATATCATCAAGATAAACAAGAAAACAGCATAAAAAACACAAAAACAAAAGGCTAAAGCACTACAATGATGATCATCAGTTTTAAATAGCATCAAGTTTCCAAGCATTTTAAACCCATTTCAGGTATCCATGTAGTCAACTTGTTACACAGTATTCATTCTAAGACAGAAGGTAAGGACTTAAAAAAAAAAAGTTATAGTGGGCACTATTGTTATTTTCTTCTTTACATATTAGGAAACTGAGGTAAATAGAGATAAGGTAACTTGTGTAATATCACATAGTTAATAAGTTTCTGAAACCAGATTGTAATTTTTGGGTTTCACTGTATTTTTCCTTTTTTTTTTTGTATTTGATGCCACAATTACTAGAACACATTTCACCACTTCATAATTTAGTTATAGAACAAATCCAACCAAATAAAATCTGAATTAACAACCACAAAATTAAAATCTCTGTTTTTCAGAGCTATTAGGTACCTGTCCTTTAAAATTTAAAACCCCAAGTTAACAATTAGCTCATTTTCAAAAATTCATGGTAGCCCTTTCACCTTTACATAAACGTTTTACTTATTTCTTTCAAAAATCAACCAGAGAATAAAATAAGATATAAGGGGAGGAGAGCCAAATGGGATAATGGTAGATCCACTTAGGGATTCCTCTAATACCCAGCTGGTATCTCCGAATATTCTAACCTCTGGTTAGTGAGAGTGAAACAGAATCACTTTCTCTCACTGGGCCAGTTGTGCAAACACCTTTGGAGACAATTTATATATATACATATATATATATAATTAGTGTCTATTTTATTATAAGAGGTGATACAAACTGAGGATCAGAACAAGGGGTCCCTAACTCTAAGGCAGTGATTCCCAAACTTTTTTGGCTTACCACCCCCTTTCCAGAAAAATATTACTTAGCCCCCTGGAAATTAATTTTTAAAAAATTTTAATAGCAATTAATAGGAAAGATAAATGCACCTGTGGCCTTCACCACCACCACCCCTGGATCGCTGCAGCACCCACCAGGGGGTGGTAGCACCCACTTTGGGAATCACTGCTCTAAGGGATCTAGCTATTCACCCAACAACCTTCTATGTCCCTTGCAAGAGGGAGCCTTCAGGTCTTCTGGCTAACTTACCAGCTCCCAATTTCTATCTAGGTGTTCCCCCAAAAGTTGACTGAGCTACCTATCAATGACCCTCAATAGTTAGTTTGACTTAGTTCAAAATCTGTCCCCAAAACTCTTTAGGATTGCTCTCAAATGGCTTACATCCATCCCAGGGGGTCTGACCTCTGATGTTAAAACCTCAAAACCGATCTGACAGGAGTTTTAGATAAAACCCTTCTGGAAAGCACAGCAGGTATGATGAGATACTTTTCCGCATATTCCCAGTCAAACAGAGTACTTCCAAAGATGATTTAGGGGTTTCTCCTCCTCCACAGTCAGGTTGAGTTAGCTAAGCTCCAATAAGCTGCCTTTCCTCCACCCGTTGGGACAGGAAGAGCCCAAAGCCTCCCAAAATACTAGTTGTTACTTCCAAAGTGTTCCTCCTCTGCCTTCTGCCTGCTAAAATCCTTTCCATTGAGTTCCTAGTATGTGCTTTAAAGTTAGCCTTCCACCTCTCTTAAATCTTATCCAATCTCTATCCTTTTCCCATTAGGAGAATCAAATAGATTTCTTTCATGTTCATAACCTAGCCCCACCATCTTTTTTCAGTTTTAAAGCTGGCGGAAAGATAGGGATTGATTCTAAGTGGCAGCTTTGCTTTCAAGCTCATTCAGGGTCAGAGTACTGAATTTTATAATCTTATCTAATAATATCCCTTATTTAAATAACTAATCTTTACTCATTGTATTACTCTTTGTAATTTAGCTCTCTGAAAGTCTTATTCTTATTTTTCCTTAAAACAGGTGACAGTGAGATGGTTCAGTGGATTGAGAGCTAGGCTTAGAGACCTGGAGGTCCTGGGTTCAAATCTAGCCTCAGAAACTGCCTAACTGTTTGACCCTGGGCAAGTCACTTAACCCCCATTGTCTAGGCCTTACTGCTCTATTACCTTGGAACCCCTACTCAGTGTTAATGCTAAGATGGAAGATAAGGTTTTTAAAAAAACAAAAATAGAAACAAATTTTACAGATTAGTACCCAAGTACTCACCAAGATATATCAGAACATGTTGACCTGCTAAATGCATTATCAGGAGAAACAGAAGGGTCTGAGTTTCTGGAATTACCCAAAGTTCTAGGCGTTCTCTTCTGCAATCTTAAAATGATTAATCTCCAAACTCCTTAATGATTAATCTCCAATCTCCCAAGATCTTTTAGCAGTTACCATAATTTGGAAATTTACAGTAAAACTATTACATGTCAATTATAAATTCAGTATCTAATTCATTTACATGGCCATAAATTTCTACAGACCAGAATAAGTTTTCCTTTCTTTGATTATCTGACTTTATCTCTATTGCCACAGCTAAAATGAAAGAGAAAGTATCTTTCAGGGTTCTTTTTTTCTTTTTAACATGATTTTCTACTAAAAGCCTAAAGTGGAAGTTAGTCTTGTTTACTGGCACAGAGAATTTAGCATCAGATTACAGACAGCTCAGAGAATTGCTTAAGTATATAGTTACGTTAATCTTTCCCCAGCATACTAAACTCTTTGGCTTCAGCTTTTTAGCAGCCTTTTTGATTGACTGCATTTTCCTCTTAGAAATCTTTCAAGGTAGTAGAAACTACAAACAACACTAAACAACATAGCACAAGACAAAGATTTTTTTTCCTAAGCATTTTATAGACATAAAAACATTCAGAATGAAAAGACAAACACGTACTTGCTACCTACTGAAAGTCTAATCTCAAAGTCTTTAATTTGCTGTAATTAAAAGTCCCTTCTTCAAGCCAATTTTGTGACCTATTTGGATTTTTATGTATTTTAGCCTACTTTGAGACCTCTGTCTTTTAGTTACCCCCTCTATTCCTCTGTGAGAATATCCTTAAGGAGAGGGGCAATTTAACAGCTGCTCTTCCCTTGATCTCATGCCAGAAGAAATTTGACCAGGGGAATTCCCATCAGAATGGTATTCCAGGATCCCATAATTTCCCTGACAGTTTGGAGAATTATCCTACCTTAAGGGGACTATTCATACTATTTCCCCAACAGTGTGGGCGCTAACCTTTCCTAACAGTGTTTGGGATAAACTTTCCTACTGATGCTGGAGCTTTACCAAGTAGTATTGGGGCTTTGCCTTTCTCAATCTTCTCTAGCAAGCAATATGGGGGTCTATTTTGCCTTGGAAGAAATGAAATCTAGGTAGGTATCTTACCTCAAAGACAGTCTTCTTTGAAAAGGTTCCTCAGTCAAAGATTAACTAGAGTACTCTAGGGAGTTTTTCTGAAAGGCTTTCCTAGTGGATAGAGTTCTGTGTCTCAACCTGATTGGCTACACCAGTGGTTCCCAAAATTTTTTTGCCCTACTGCCCCCTTTCCAGAAAAATTATTACATAGCCCCCTGGAAATTATTTTTTTTTAATTTTAATAACAATTAATAGGAAAGATAAATGCACCAGTGGCCATCAACGCTCCTGGATCGCTGCAGCACCCACTAGGGGACGGTAGTGCCCACTTTGGGAATCACTGGGCTACACCAAAAACTAGTGGGTGAAATCTGAAATGATTGAGAAAACAAAGGTTTGAGCTTCTAAGCATATTGATTTGTTAAGCAGTACATATCAATTGTATAACAAATTGGGACCAAGCCTCCTCACCATGGTATTGGACCCCAAATGTAGGGGGAAATATTTTTATGCATTAAAAGACAAGATTTGATAATCTGATTAGAGATGGTATGGGGAGAACGAGTAGGTGGACTTTTTTGGATGTGAATCAGGATGTTATTCGATTCTCATTATTAGCAAGTAGGTGGAATTTATAGAATAATGAACTTTACATCTTAGAATAATGAACTTTAGATCTTGTAAAACTTAGTCAGTTTTACAAGATGGAGTCAGTTCAGTTCATAAACTACCTAGCTGATCTCTTTTCAATCTCCTTTACTGGCTCTTCATCCAGGTCACATTAACTAATGTTGAGTTTCCACAGGATTCTCTAATAGATCTTCTTCTCCTTCCCCTTTGTATGTTACCTGGTGGTCTCATCACCTGCTAGAGAAAAGATTATCATCTTCATATTGATGATTTTCAAATCTACTTAGCCAGTTCTAACCACTCTACTGACTATCAGACTTGCATCTCTAACTGCCTATTGGATATCTTGAACTGGATATCTCTTAAGCAACTTAAACTGAATGTGCCCAAACTTGAACTCTCTTCTCCTTTCCTCTGCATTAACTTTATTTTTATATGAAGTTATGCAAAGCATTTTTATTAGTCAAAGAGAAGAAATCAAAAATGCCTAATCAAAAACCAAAATGGAAATCCTTAAGATCAGAGGAGAAATGAATAAAACTGAAAGTAAACAAAACCATTACATCTTGAACTTCATTGCCACAATTATAATTATAATTCAGTTCTGCTTTGGTTGTTTGTTCATTTTTTCCAGCCTGTTTCTTGACTTTGATCTTCATGTTGAAATTGGGGTCTGTTCACCTGGTAAGAGTGTGGCACCATTCTAAGCTTCAGACTTCCTTTGCTCTGCTATTTTCAGAGCTAATTTTGGAGGTTTGGAGGTTTTTGGTGCTTCTAAGGTCAATATGAGCTAGAAAGGGATCATTGCCCTCCTGTCTGCATTACTCAGGAAAGGCCCCTAATCCCTATAGCCACAAGGCACTCCTACTACTCAGGACTCCTGATTCCTTATGACTGAAAGTACTTCTTTCTGCCTCAAACTATAACCTAGAAGTGGATATGGGCAATGGAGTTGCCCTGTCTTGCATCCAGTGCTAGTAAAAGGTTCTTTGTAATCTCTTCCTGACTAGTTGTCCAATTCCCTCACCACCTCTGGGCTGCTGTTGTTGTCACTGCTCCCAAGTTTCACAGCTAGTGTTGCCATTATGCGTGCGTTAGGCTATCTCCTACCTCAGTGTCACTGTTTTCTTCTGATCTCCTAAATTATCTTGGACTGGAAAAATGTCTCACTCCAACCTTTTGTTGTCTCTGCCATTCCAGAATTCAATTTGAGGTGTTCCAGCCTTAATACTTCTTTTCCTATTCCATTTTGACTCTACCACCCCACCCTACCTTCTGACTCCAGTAATTTTTAAAACTGTTTCCTTCGTCTTGCTCCCCTATCCTCCCTTACTAGGGTGATTTACTTCCTTATTTTTACATCTGGCTTCCTTCAAATCCCACCTAATGTTCCACCTACTATATAAAGAAACCCTTTCAGTATCCCCCTTAATTTTAATGCTTTCCCTCCCTTGATTATTTCCAATTCATTCTGTATTTCTACATAATTGTTTGCACATTATCTCTTCCCCTTGGACTGTGAGTTCATGAGAGCAAGGACTTTTACTTTTTCTTGTATCCTCAATGCTTAGCACAGTATCTGATGCAGAGTAGATGTTTAATAAATGTTTATTGACTGTCTTATTACTTAATTAGCTTCTTTATAGTTAAGGGAACTTAAGAAAACAAGATTAAGTAAGTTAACAGTAGCCTTTGTCACCATTATAATTAAGTTCTCTTGGTTTATTGGCCTTTGCTTAAGGCTATATCTTTCCCTTGACCAATGTATTAATATTTTGATCTATTCCTTTTGTAGGTGAAGTTCAGTGAACTAACTGTTGACATGTTCCGGATGTTGCAGGCCTTAGAACGAGAGCCAATGAATTTAGCTTCCCAGATGAACAAACCTGGAATGCAGGTGACAATCCTTTGTGGGTTTTGAGCATAGATAAAACAAAAGGAAATCCACATTTTCCCTATGGCTCAAAGATTGGTGTACAGTGAAAGTAATTTTTCAGACCTTCAGAAGATTTGTGTTTTCATTAATTATGGATGTTTCCTTTATAGATGTAGATCATAAGCCCTTTATCACTTGTAATCAGAGTAAGTTCATCAAGTGCTCAGTATTCTGGTAATGAGCCTCTTTGCATTGAGCTAGGCTCATCCTCAAATGATGCATAGTTCCTCTCTGAATCTGTAATCAGAACTTTTCACATTTAGATAGTAAATGTCCGAGGTAAACCCCACTAGCAATAGATTTCAGGAACTAGATTCATTTTATACCATGTTCGTGTCTCAGAGGAGGTCTTCTGTGGAAAGCCTTAACTAAAAAAGACTTTTCTTTAATGGGCAACATTAGTAAGTAGGTCCAGTAAGATGGCTTTTGTTTTTTTTATTGTACCAGAACATATTTGCTGAATGAAAAAATTGAAAATTGTCAATAAAAAAACTAAGTTATTTATTTTTTGGTATTTTATGTGGTTACAGGAATCCACTGACAAGCCTGCCCGACGAGAAAATCCTCATAAATATCTTCTATACAAACCAACCTTCAGCCAGCTGTATACATTTTTAGCAGCTTCTTTTAAGGTTTGTATGATCATATTTTCTTTTGTCTTCAGGGGAAAATGAATCGTAAAAGAAACATATTATTAAATATACCAATGACAAATTTGATGACTCATATTCAAATAAAAAAACCTATCGAATTAATAATTCTAAGAATCACTCTGTGGTATAAAAAGAGCTTGTGACATATAATTTCCTGAGGAAAATTAATGAATATGTTTGTTCAACAAAGTTATTGGATGTTTTGATGAACTACTATTGTGCTTATTACAGATGTTCTTGCCCCAGATACTGCAGACATAATAGTCATTGCCAGTACCCCATCAGTTAAAACAGTATCTTATTATGTATATTTATTAGATATCAAGAAGTAACCTGAATATATTTCTGCTTCATTTGTAACAAGCTGGTTGTTTAAAGAATTTGGATTCTTTTTTCTTAGTCCCTGATACAGAAGCTTTTAAAAAAATGTCCTGGAGAGGAGTTTATCTTAAAGCTCAATAGTTAAGATATTATTTCTCTATTTTAGGCAAAGTTAGAATAAGGCATTTCTATAGTTTAGGAAGGCTTGAGTATTATACCCTTTTACTTTTGAAAAGGGTGCCATTTATGTATGTATTAATGTCCACTGGAGCAGTTGTACAATTATAAAATCCTATGTATTAAAAACTGTCCCTTGTACCTCCCTTTCTACTTGTTGTGCCTTAGGCTACTGCTTTACTTATCTACCTCTAGTTCTGAATCTGAATTTGTCATTTAATCATTTTTCAGTTGTGTTTGACACTTCGTGATCCCATTTGGAATTTTCTTGGTAAAGATATTGGAATGGTGTGCCATTTCCTTCTCCAGATCATTTTTAAGATAAGGAAAGTGAGGCAAACAGACTTAAGTGATCAGCTTAAGGCTACATAGCTATTTAAGTGTCTCAAGATCCAATTTGAATTTCGGAGGATGAGTCTTCCTGACTCTAGGCCTTGTACTCTATCTTCTGTGCCTCCTAACTGCCTCCAAATCTGAATTTATATATGTAATAAAAACTCATTACTTGGATTGTTAGTGTCTAAAGACAATTTTTATAGCTTGTGATGATACTCATTAGTAATGGTTAGCTTCTTGATTATTTCTGTGTAGACCAGTGATGGGCAAACTTTTTAAAGAGGGGGCCAAAGGAAAGGAAATGCTCATCTGTCAGTCTATTTCTAAGGCAGCTCTTTAGAAGTTTCACTGTATTATATCCTACTCATTGTATTCATCAGATTAGGAATAATGTCAAGTGGCCAGATAGAACATTTCAGGGGGCCACATCTGGCCCGCTTGCAGTAGTTTGCCCATCACTGGTGTAGACAGTTACAGAGCAAGTAGAAATTCTAGAGCAGATGTGTGGTTTAATGGTAAGGATGTTAGACTTGAGTCAGAAGATCTGGGCTTTAGTCTAGCTCTGCCATTTAATAGTTATGCAACCTTGAGCTAGACACTTATTTTTCTAAGCCTTGATTTTTTTTATCCATAAAATGAGAAAATTAGACTAGAAGATTGCTAAGTCCCTTACACCTCTAATAGTCTGATTCTCTAACTAAGCCAACAAAACTAAAATTTCTACTGGAAAATAGAATAGGATTTTAAATTTGGCTCTGGTTGTCACCACATTGTGGGAGGGGAATTTGTTTCTCTCTAATATGTCATGAATTGCAGGTTTTTTAAAAAAGAGTATTTCTCCTCGTTTATTGTTTTATGTATGTGTATATCTTAAATTCCAGGAGCTGCCAGCAAACAGTGTGCTCCTGATTTACCTTTCGGCCACTGGAGTTTTCCCCACAGGTCGTTCTGATAGTGAAGGTACAATAAAGGAATGCTCCCTGTCATGAGCAGGGCTTGAATTCTCTTTCTATTCTGCAAGATGATGGCCTGTGGCCTCCTGACTGTCTTAAAACTCCTTTCTCAAGAGGCATCCAATTTAAAGTCCCAGTTTGTCTTTTGAATGTAATGTTTGTGTAGATTCCCAATGAATTTTACTTGTTTAAACAATATACATAGAAATCTATTAGTCACATGAAAGAGCCCTGGACTGAGTCCAAAGACCTATAGATTTGAATTCATTCTCTATTGCTTACTAGCTGTGATCTTCATCTAATTTCTTTATCTTCCTGGCCCTCATTTTCCTTCTATAAAATGAAATTGGATAAGATCATCATCTCTAAAGCCCAGACTAGCTCTAAATTATGTGCTTCTGTGAACCTATTGATCATACATTAAGAGCATGCCTCAGTTTTTGCCTGAGTATCATCTGAACCCTGTTGATTTTGAAGACCCCCAAAAGCTCATTTTGTTTGCTGATCTGGACTTCATAACATGATTTTCTCTTTCATGATCATGTTCCCTGATCCTGTAATTGACTACATGGTTGGATCTGTGGCTGCAATGTGGTTGAAAATCTTTGTAGAAATGATTATTCTTTTATTATTGTGAAAGTTCAAGCCCTTGTCATGATTTTGTTGATTCTGTCCTTCCTTACATCTCTCTTTATTTAAAACAAGTTGAATATTGGGGTGCTTCTTGTAAAACTGAAAAACGGTAGGAATGGAATGGTCAGAATATTTAGATAAGCTGATTTAAGTAATTAAAACAGTTTCTTAGGTGGAAAGAAATTCTATCTTATTTCTTAATACTTTTTTTCAACTCATCTCTGTTGAAACTCGCATTCCTTTATATAAAGCATGCTCTTTTCCTCTTCCTTGCATGAGCGTAAGACCCTCTTAAAATGTTTTTTAAAAAAAATCTATGTAGTTTTTTGTTGCAGTGATTTTTTTTGTGGGGAAGTGGGGAAGAAAAATTTCAATTTGACATTGCATGTCTTATTTTGCATCGACATTTGCTGATATATGTTTCCTGTAACTAGGCAAACCAATTCGACTTTGGGTTCTTCCCTGTTGTTTACCTCTTATTCTTAAATCTGAAAAGTTGAAGTAAATTTTTCATCAAAGAAAAGGATTTTGTTCGTCCCACCATGTGTTTATTGTTACTGTTTCTAGTAGCTACTTTTGAAAGCCTCTGTGGATGAGTGACCTAGGATCTATGCTTTGATCAATGTGTGATTGACAAATGCTTAGGATATTGAACCTTTATTAATTTGCCCACTTTCTACCTTTTTATAGTAAAATGACCATATTCTCTTTCATGCTTCATAAGCTGTCCTGGAAACTTAACTTTAGATGGATGGCTGATTATAGTAAACATCTTGTTCTGGATCCTTGTTTTCACTGGCTTGGTTACTCTCTCCATTGATGCAGATTGTATACCCCTCTTCCCTATTTTATTATTTTGTGCAATTTTTATTCAAGTCTTTCCTCTAATCCTGCAGTGTGTTGAAGGATTTCCATTGGTTTTACATAATTCTCAGAATATGCAGAATAACAAAAATAATAATGATGATTTATAAAGCATTTTTTAAAAGAATAACCTTAATAGAGCATGTAAACATGATCATCCTCATTTTGCGATGGGGAAGTGATATGCCCAAAGTTGCATGGCTTGAAGGTACCAAAGGCAATTTAAATGGCATATTTTTCTATCATGCCACATTGTCTCATGTTAGCTGAGTTTTGATTAAAAAATAAAACTTCATAATACTAAAATACTAAAATGTGACTTTAGAAAGGAGCAGAGAATAGGGACTAAAGATTAAATTGATATACAGAGAACTTCTCTTTAGAGATATAAGTTTCCAATAAAGTCCTAGAGAATTTGCTCTAACAAAAATGTCAGTATCACAAACTGCAGGGCTCAAACCATTTTAAAAATGGAACTGGAAAATGTTTAGCAAAATAAATAAAATATAATAAAATATAGGTAATATTTGTCTGTATTTTTTCAAGTCAGTACATGTGGCCTGCAGGATTAGTGTTTGACCCACTAGACTAGAGTACTGAGAGGTTAAGTGATTTGACTAGAATCACAAAGCCAGGGTGGTTTTGATGAAGGATTTGAACAGAAGGCTGTATGTGACTCTCAGCATTCTGTCATGCTCAAAGCACTGAAATCTGCTATTGTTTTCTTGATACTGAAATATTGTCACTACCAGACTTTACAAACTTCTAAGATAGTTCAGTAATATTTGCTATTAGAGCAAAACTAAAAATAGGTGAAATTTTCAGTGGCTCTTTGTATTATTAAGGGAAATTTCAGTTCTCTTTATTGTTTCATTAACGTTTGCCACCTGTTAATTTTAATCATATGAAATGTTAGTGATTTTTTTTCTTGGAAGTTTAATTATAATGACTCAAGTTCTCCATCACCTTTGTTACTCCCAATAATGTCATATGTTAAGCTTTACATTGTTTCTCATCATATCCTATATTAGAAACAAACAAATAATTTGGAAAAAAAAAACTCTAGATAAATACTTGGCTTAGAATTTCACTGTTATAAGGAATTCCCAGCTGAAGAAAGTCCTTATAGTCATGGTTATAGAGAGTAGTCTAGAGTAGAATTGTCAAACTTGGTTGTCCATGGGCCTGTATGGGGTCCACAACATTCAGTGCTGCCTATACCAGATTAAAATCTAATTTGTTCAATATTTTAAAAAAGCAAATAAAAATACGACCCACAAAAATCCCCTAAATAATGTTAAAATAAACACGACATGAATTGTTTAGATATTTCATTGTATTATATAACTTAAAAATGTGTACTTCTCTTTCTTGCCTATTGATAATGTTAGTTAACCTGTTAGCCTTTCTTTAAACCTAAGATAAATGTTACATTGCAATTAATGTTAATTTTTCTTCCCTTATAATTTACAGGCCCGTACGATTTTGGAGGAGTTCTCACTAACAGTAATCGAGATATCATAAATGGAGATGCCATCCACAAACGAAATCAGACCCATAAAGAAATGCACTGGTAAGAGAGCTGATCTAGCTTCTAGCCATTTCTTTGGGGTGTGCAGGGAACATTTCCATAGCTCCTACTATGTGCAAAGCACTTTCCTAAGCACTTAATAATTTTTATCCCATTTGATCCTCAAAACCACCCTGGGAGATAGGTGCTGTTCTCCCCATTTTACAGTTTGAGAACTTTGAGGTAAATAGAGGTCAAATAAGTGGCTTGGAGTCACACAGCTGTGTCTGTGGCCAGGTGCAACCTCATCTAGGCCCAGAATGCTATCCACTGCATCCCCCCCCCCACCTGTTTTGTTTTTCCAGTTGAAACAGAAGCTTTCTAATAATACAGAGATGCAGCAGAATATAACTAATGAGCCTTTATTAAAATCCAAAATTAACCTAGAAATCTTAGGGTTTTGTAGCTAAGAAGGAATATTTGAATATGAAATGTTAGAGCACAGGAACCTAAGAGCATAGAATGGCAGTAACTACAATATAAAATATGAGTAGTCTGCAGAGCATTCATTTTACTGGTGAGGAAACTGAGGCTTAGTTAGGCAGAATAACAAGTCATTGAATGACAGAGCTATTAGTGCCAGTAGCTAAAGGCTCTTTGTTGATTACTCAAGGAAGAAAGAATTCCTTTGCTCATATTGATTGATCTTAACATGAGTAAGATTTCTGAATCTGAGAGCTCTGGTAATTGAAATAACTAGAATCGTAAGTAGAATTTCATCTGCTAAAGATTCCTCATCACAATGATGTTTTTTTGTCCTTTGTTTTCCTTCTGATGGCTTGAAGGTGAATAGTAAAAGGACAAACCTATATTTAATAGTTAGGAAGATGGAACTTAATGGTATTGGCATGAGAACACAAATATTCTATTATCCAAAAGTCAAGCTGTCCTCTAGAGAGAGGAGAGATAGCATGATTTAATGGAATGGACACAGACCCAGTAATCAGGAGACCTTGAGTCTTTTCTTAGTTCTTTTTTCCCTGATCCCTTTGGTTAAAATATTTTGATTCCTCAGGTCTTCCATAACACCTTCCATCTTTCGTCCTTTTAATTTATACTCTGCTTTCTAGTTATTTTATGCCATTATTCTGACTTTTATATATGCAATATCCCACCTTGAGAGACTGAAAGCTTAAGGGTAAGAATTGTATCTTAATTCTATTTCACAATTCAAAAACAGTGCTTTAAATGAATGAATTCCACTAACTAGGTGTTTGACAGGGCAATTCATAGTCTTGCTTTAGTTTCCTTATTTGAACAATGAAAAAGGTGGATCAGATAATCTCTTAAGACCATTTCTAATAATAATATTCTATTAATTTATAATTACTATTACCCAGAGAGAGTAAAATGGAAATACCTATTTATGTATCCAGCATCTTGGAAATATGTATAGATTTTAAGGTTTAAAGAACTTAATAATTTAAGTTGTGCTGATGAGTTTTGTGATCCTTTTCCCTTATGTCAAGATAGGCTCTTGGAAACCACTTAATGAAAAACAAGATAGAAACAGATACCTTTTCTCAGATTTATAGTGTTTTAGCTCTTTCTCTTTCAGTAGGAAGGTTTCTGCCTTTGGAATCTAGAAGCCTTGTTTCTTATCTCACTTTAGATACTAATTGGGTGACCCTAATCAAGCAATAGCTTCTCAAGACTTCTGTTTACCTAATTTAACTTTTAATTCTTTTCCTATAGAACTACCAAAGAATTACTTTATAGAACTAGAAAAAATAATAACAGAATTCATTGGAGGAACAAAATTATCAAGGGAATCAACAACAAAAATGTGAAAGAAGGAGGCCTAGCAGTCCCACATCTCAAACTACATTACAAAGCTGTAATTATCAAAATAATTTGGTACTGAGTGAGAAATAGAGAAGTTGATCAATGAAATAGAATAGGTATGCAATATACAGAAGCAAATAAGCATAATTCATTAGTACTGATAAACCCAAAGATCTCAGCTATTAAGAGAAGAATTCACCATTTGATAAAAATTACTGGGCAAACCGGAAGGTAGTCTGGCATAAATCAACATCTCACACAACATACTAAAATAAGCTTAACATGGCTATATGATCTAGACATAAAGGGTGATATAAGTAAGTTAGTAGAGCATGAAAGAAATTACTTGTCAGATCTATGGATGGGGAAGAGTTCATGACCAAATAAAAAATAGAAAGGTTCACAAGAGATAAAATGGATAATTTTTATTACATGAAATTAAAAGGTTTTGCATAAATGAAGCCCAGACAACTAAAATTAGAAGAACAGTAGAAAAATGAGGAAAATATTTTTGCCGCATGCTTTTCGTATAAAGGTTTAATTTTTGAAACAAAGAAGGAATTGAACAAAATTAATAAATATAGGAGGCATTCCCCAGTTAATAGATGATCAAAGGATACGAACAGGTAGTTTTCAGAGGAAGGAATCAAAGCTATCAAGAGTCATTTGAAAAAAATGCTCTCAATCACTGGTAATTTAAGAAATGCTAATTACACTTTGAAGTATCACCCTGTACCCACTATCTCAACTAACATGACAGAAAAGGAAAATGACAAATGCAGGAGGGGATTTGGGAATAGGTACACTGATACAGTGTTGATTGAGCTGTGAATTAGTCCAGCCATTCTGGAATACAGTTTCTAACTGTGCCCAAAGAGTGATGAAATTGCATATCCTTCGATTTAGCAATACATCTACTAGATAGCATCCCAAGAGATCAAAGAAAAAGGAAAAGAACCTTTTGTACAAAACGTATATAAAGCAGCTCTTCTTGTGGTGGCAAAGAATTGGAAACTAAGGGGATGCCCATCAGTTGTCTGTACTGATGCAAAATGAAGTAAACAGTACCAGGAGAACAATCTACCCCGTAATTACATATCATAAGGAAAATCAACTGTGAAAAACTTAGTAACTCTGATTAACACAGTGATCTACCACAAATCCAAACAACTTATGATATAAATTGCTCTCCAATTCCATATAGAGAACTGATAGACTTAGTATGCAGGTAGAAGTATTTTTTCTCCTTTATTTTTCTTGTCTCCCCCACCAACTTGGAACATGGGTAAAACAGAAATATGTTTTGCATGACTGTATATGTATAATGGGCATCATGTTTCTTTCTCAATGGGAAGGAGATGGGGAGAGAGAGAGAAAATGTGGAAGTGAAAATGTAAAAATTATAATAGATAAATCATCTTTGACATATGTTTATTATAACAAATAATTTTTTAAAACTGAAAAACAATTTTTAAAAGTATTTTCCATATGCATTAACTAAAAATGAAGGAAAAGTTATTCAAGAGGGAAAAAAGAGAACAAGGTTTGTTATACTTGACCTGGATGGTTGGACTTACTGAGTTCTCTATTTCTATTCCCAGCCTTCATCCTGGAGATCTCTACCCTTTTACCAGAAAACCCCTGTTTATCATTGTTGATTCATCCAATAGTGTTGCTTATAAGGTGAGTCAATCAAGTTCTAGTGATAGCATGTTAGTTATAAAATACTAGGCCCAGGACTCCTTTCTTTTTACTGTGTGTTTTGTGTCTTGCTTTATTTTATTTTATTTCCTTTACACAGTTTGTATTTAGTCTTTCTTTTCTTTTGAGGTTGTGCATGCTAGTAAGGATCTGGTGCTATGAATAGAAACAAGAAGAAAACTGCATGAATGGACGCTCTGTGGAAAGTAATAAATCCTGCAGAAAAAAAAATCAAGATTTCCAAGGTCTCTGGTGGGAGGTTCATGTATGTTATATATCCTAGGATATCTGCTTTTGTGGAGGGGGGTTTTTGAAGACACCTTTTTTCCTTTTTTTCTTTTCAAAATTTTTTACCTCCCTATACACCGAGTTATTTAGTTTTGAATGAATTTACTATGCCATATTTTTGCCATATAATCTGTTCAAAGTATAGTCCTGGCATATAAATGATTGACTAGATATGTACACTTTTGAGGTTTTTATTCAGTCACAGACTTTGAGTGAAAATGCTAGCTCATATTACACAAATCACATAACTGGTCTGGGCCTTAGTTTCCTAATGTGTAAATGAGGAAGTTGGATTAGGCAGTCTTTTAAATTTTCTTCCATTTCCAAGGTTTTGTGAGCATATTGGTCATTTGTCCTAGAATAATCATTAAAATTCTTTGATGCTTTGTTTCCTTATCTATAAAACAGAATATTAATATTTGGCTTACCCTTTCTCCTATGATTATGAAAATCAAATGAAATAATGGGCCTAAAGTGGCTTGTGAACCATGCAGCAATTTATCAATTATTATAAAAACAGAGGAAAAGTGTGGCACAGCTTACTAAAATGTCATCCTTTGTTATACATTGTGAAATCAAAGTTTTAGTTTTTTATAAATAAATAAAAGTTTTGGTTTTTCATAAAAATGCCCGCAATTGAACACTTTAAATTGAATAATTATTAGGTATCAAACCAGGTAATTCACAAAAAAATGCCAAGAAAAACTCAGGAGTCCGTTATATCTCTATGGGATTATTTAATTAGTGAACATAATTATGCTAAAAAATATGTAGGGTAAGCAGAGCTGCCATTTCTAACTACTTTCCATTGTGTATTCTTGTATTTATGACTAAATCAGAGGAATTTGAAATTTCAGGTTTATTTCTAGAGAGCAATAGGGACATCTGTTGACCAAGAGTTCCGAACCTAAATATATGTTTCCCATCTGGTTTCTATGTTTAGTTTTACCTTTTAGGATTGAACTGTGAATTTTAACAGTGATTCCATGCTAAGCAATTTAAGTACATGCCCTGATCGTCTGTTCTGGTTAATTAAATTTCAGACATTTGAGTTGCCAAGAAATAGCTATATCTATTTGTTTGTTTTTAGATTTGGAGTTGTAATTACTCTGGGTTTTTTTTTCTTTCTGATTTTGTTTTATTTTTAAAGAGTAGAAAAAGAAGGCTGGTAGTTTCTTTTGAGACAGTATTTTAAAAAGAATCAAAACAAAGAACTAAGTTGAATTTATGTAATGAAAAAATAGACTATGCCTATGCACAAATTGAAAAATGATCTTCTAATGCACAAACATTCTTTTATTTTGTTTTAAAACAGCTAAGTGTTGTAGGGTTGGATTTTGTAAGTCAGAAAGGCCTGAGTTCAAATCCTGCCTCAGTTACTAGCTATAAAAAGGAGATAATAATAGTATCAGCCTTACAAGGTTGTTGTAAAGACCAAATTAGATATATGTAAGGAACTTTGTAAACCATAAAGTGTTATATAACTGCTAGATATTATTATGAGTAGTAGTACTAGTGAACTGTTGCATTAGCTAATTGGAGTCTTTGTATCTCTAGTACTTTATTTAAAATTTTTTTCTCTATTAGGAGCTTACATAGTAATACACATGTGCATTTCCATATACAAAGAAGAATGGGAAAAATATTCTTGACTTCAGTTAAAAATAAATTATAAAGATGCAGTTTGGGGAAGATGTAGCTTGATAGTAAGCAGTTCATGTATAAAAAAAGTATTCAAAACTTAGGGACTTAAGTTGAGGTGATGAATTATCCATCCCCATATATTTAAGCAGATGCTGAATGTTGATGTATCAGGTATGTTGTAGAGCATATTTCCTAATTAGATAGAAACATGACTTAGAGGATATCTAATGAAGACTAAGGATCATTTCAGAAAAAAGAGATTTCATGAAATTATTTGACCTGTGTTTTCAACATTTTCTAACCTGCTCTATTCAACATTCTTGTTAGGTAGTAGCTTGCTACGTGTTTAAGTAATGCCATTTGTAGCAGTAGACTATTTATTGGGAGGAAAATGAAATATTCTGAACTATTCTTTTATGGAGGGGGTTTGTTTTGTCTTCTTTTCTTTCCTTTTGAAAGAAGAACCTCCTTTGAAGAACTGAAATATAGTGAGAAAGATGGATCCTTGCCAAGAAATGACTTGGATCTTTGTCAAAATAGACATAATTATCTACACAGCTTCATTTTTTAAAGCATTTGGCTCATCATTGCAGACAGCTGCAGCCTGCTCATAATTTCTGACTTTCAGGAAAACTACTAAAAAGTTAAAACTTTTAATGGCAAGAGGTGATTTAAGAAGACTGAAATATACAACAGATGTTATATAATTGAATGTTATTGTGTCACAGCTATGTAACTTATGGACTGATGGCTTTGAGATACATAGGATCAAACATCTAGAGCTGGAAGGAACTTTGAAGGCCATCCAGTCCAACTTCCCTATTTTATGAATGAGTAAACTGAGAATTAGGAAAGTTAAATGACTCACCAACTCATTTAACCTTGACTTTTGAAAGCATCAGAGGCAGGCTTGGGTCCTTTGCCCTGCAGCCATTGCCACACTGACTTTGCCCTGTTCTTGAGTATCTCCAAAGCTGGAAATTTATAGAACCTGTAAAGAAGGAAAAATTTCCCCTTCCTACTGTTTTCCAGTTGATATAAACACACACACACATACATATATACATACATATATATATATATATATATTTTTTTTTAAACCCTTACCTTCCTTCCATCTTGGAATCAATACTGTATATTAGTTCTAAAGCAGAATAGTAGTAAGGGCTAGCCAGTTGGGGTTAAGTGACTTGCCCAGGGTCACACAGCTAGGAAGTGTCTGAGGCCAGATTTGAACCTAGGACCTTCCGTCTCTTGGGCCTGACTCTCAATGACTCTCAATCCACTGAGCCACCCAGCTGCCCTCTTCAGTTGACTATGTAGATTTTTCCCTTTTTTAACTCTTACCTTCTGTCTTAGAATCAGAAGACTGGTAAGGATGAGGTAATGGAGATTAAATGACTTGCCCAAGGGTCACTCAGCTAGGAAGTGTCTGAGGCCAGATTTGAATCCAAGAATTCCTGACCTGGCTCTCAATCTACTGAGCCACCTATAGCTGCCTCTCCTCCCCTTTTAATTCTTAAAGCACCAAATTAGTTCATTTTGTCCAATTGAAAATGAGGCCTGTGATGATTCCATCCACTTTTTTTTCAACCTGTACCTTCTGTCTTAGAATTGATACAAGTTCAAATCTTATACTTGGTAATATAGATACTTAATAGAGATTCTAATATAGAGGGTAGGGGGTATTTAAAAATAATAGATACAATATATCCTCCTAGGGGTGTTTGTGTTGCCTTTAATCCTTTGTGATCCTTTTTTATTTCCAGGGCATTAATAATGTTTGCTACTTTTTTTTGTAATAATGCGTTTCATTTCATAATACTCTACAAAACTTTTGTATCTATGTTAGGTTAATTAAACTAGGCTGCTCTTATCGTTTTAACATTTAATTTATGGCAAGCTAATTAAGCAGACACAGTCCACTAGAATGCATACCTTGAATTACATTAGTGCAAAGTAATGTAAACATATGATGTCTTTTCCCTGAATATTATTTTGTTAGGTTTTTGGGAAAAGGAGGGCAGGAGTTGAGTATGATCTATACTACTTTAATTAAATGTAATTTAAGAAATTATGTTCTGCCCTCTTCTGTCCATATGTTAAATTAGCTTTCTGTGAATGTTTTAAAGTTTTGTTTGGAATTTGGGTTTGAATATGATTTGTATTGTTTTCTGAACCAGGCTAACTGCCATAGTACAAAGAAACATGGTCTTTTTTTTTTTTTTAATGAATACTATAGCTTCTTGTTATCTTTGTGAGAAGCCATAGGTAAAGAAATGAAACAAAATCTATTCACCCAAAGGATTCTGCTTTTATAATAAATTATGTCATTGGCTTATAGCAATCCAAGTTAAACAGATTTTAATGTATGTGATATAATGCAAAGGCAGTGTTCTTACATACAGCAATGTATGTTTGTAGTACTTCTCTAGTAATTTGCTGAGAAAATAAAGTAGAAAACTACCTTTCTGATAATTTTGGTTTTTGGAAATGTGCAATTAAACAATGGTTAATCTTTATCTCCTACCAACACATTGTTTGCCTGTGTTATGGAATAAAAAGAAAGTATATATGAGAAGGGCTGCTAATCAAATGAGGCTAGTACTTGAGGGCACAGGGTGGTATAAGCTGGGTCTTTTAGGCAGGGAGGCTATCTCTACAATATAAGATGAATTGGCTCAGCCAGAGATTGTATGGTTCTGGCTGAAGGTTTTATTCAGCCTCCTGCTGTTTTCTAAGCTCCCTTGAGGGGGAGGAGTAAAGAGCCCCTCCCTTCTGGAGAACAAATTCCAGGGTACAGGAAGAGGAATTCTGGCCACTTCCTGCCCAAGATGGATGCCTGTTTAGCCCTCAAGAAATAAAAGGAAAGTTAGTCTTCCCTCTTCAGCCTTTGCCCTAGTAATCAGTACAATAATTCATTAGAAGCTCTTTGTATAAATGCCAAAGGGGTTTATTATTGCCAGGGGTAAGCTGAGGGAAAAAGGGGTTGAGGTCTGGCAACTGCTACTAGGGGAGAAGCTGGTGCTGGGGAAGGGTCACAGAAGAGAGGGTCAGACTGAGGGAGGCTGGCTCCCTCAATCAGGGATAATTTCACTGCCCTGAGGTAATAAGGTTCAGCAGATTATTAGATTTAGTGATGGCTTGATTTAAGTTGTTCCTGCCTGCCTACAGAAGCTAGTTCCCATGATCTCCACCCACCAAAATATCCTCTTCCCATGGGGAATGGGAAATCCAGGGAATAGCAGGATATCGAGGGAGAGGTCAAGGGAAATCAGGCAAAACCCAAAATGCCCCAAAAGCAAAAGGCCTCTCAGTTGGTTCTGCAGGAATATTTATACCCCCAGGCTCCAACGGTTTTGCCATGGTGCCAGGGTCAACATTCTATTCCTTCCAACTGCCAGGGCTGCTACAGTTGGCTTGCAAAAACAAGAGCTTTTGCTGCAAACCTGCATTACACCTGACAATGTTTTTAAATGTATCTCCCATTGACAAATGAGCAAATCTTAAAATGGAAGCCATTCTTGTTTGAAAGCAGGTATTTAAGGTTTTCCTTGGTTGCACTTCATGATATTGCTGCCTGCAGGACAGACACGAAGTTTAATAGACATGTATCCCAAAAGAAATATCTCACATTTTCATACTTGTAAAAATGGCATTTCTTTATGCCATTGAATTTACCAAAGCATATTTTTTTACTCTAAAGCACAAGATTACCCAAACTAACTCTTTTGTAAAATATTTTATTTTTCCCCAATTATATTTAAAAACAATTCTTAACATTCATTTCCTTTAAAAATTTGAGTTCCAAATTCCCTTCTTCCTTCCCACCCTCCTCCTGCTCTCCTTTCCATACTCTTCACCTCTGAAAATAGTAAGCACTCTCATATAAATTTTACTTGTTCAATCACGTAAAATATTTATCCATATTAATCATTTTGTGGAAGAGATCTCAAACAAAATGAAAAGAAGAAGAAAGAAAGTGAAATATAGTGTGTTTCAGTCTGCATTCAGACTACATCAGTTCCTTCTTGGAAGATAGATGGTATTTTTCAACATGAGTCTCTGGATTATTGCAATTGTGGAGAATAACTAGGTTATTCACAGTTTTTCATCAAAAAATATTGTTTTCATTGTGTACAATGTTCTTCAGGTTCTATTCACTACGCTTTGTATTAGTCTATGTAAATCTTTCCAGTTTTTTCCAAAATCATCCTGCTTGTCATTTCTTACAGCACAATAGTATTCCATCATAATCATATACCAAAACTTGTTTAGCCATTCCCTATTTGATGAATATTCTCTCAATTTCTAATTCTTTACCATCATAATGGTATTGAAAGACCAAAAGGTATGCAGTTTTAGAGCCCTTTAGGCACTGTTCCAAATTGTTATCCAGGTTAGTTGGATCAGATCACAAGTCCACCAACAGTGTATAAGGGTCCCAAATTTACCACATCACCTCCAACATTTATTTTCCTTTTCTGTCATGTTGACCAATTTGATGGGTATGAGGTAGTACCTCAGAGTTGATCCAGACCAACTTTTTTAAAAAATCATTACCTACCTTCCATCTTTGAATCAATACGGTACATTGGTACCAAAGCAGAAAAGTGGTAAGAGCTAGGCAATGGAGGTTAAGTGGCTTGTCTTGGTCACAAGTCTGGGAAATGACTGAAACCAGATTTGAATCCAGGACCTCCCATTTTTAGGCCAGGCTCTCAATCCATTGAGCTACACAGAGCAGTCCTCCAAAACAGCTCTTAATGCAATATGAAAAATAGTTACCCCATTATTATGCTAGTTTCAGGAAATAACCATACTCTCAATATAAGCTTTCAGTGTTATTTGTATAGTTTTACTTTTTATTGCTAAATTTGTATTACTATGCATGTGAGTATTACAGATAGAAATCTTTTAAAAATTTGTATTTATTTCTTTTGTTTTTATATTACCTGCTTTCCCAGCATGCAAAGGTGGGGTAGGGAAATAGTTTAGCAAAAGTATCTGATATTATTTAAGTCCAGCTGAACTAAGGTAGTTCCACACCCAAGATATCCTTCCTCCATTGCAAAGACTAGAAAATGGTGCATTCACATACTTTTTTGGGTGGAGTCAGGCTTTGTTATTATAATTTCAAAGTTTCTTTTGATTTGTTATTTCCATTTCCATTGTTGAAATCATTGAGTATGTTATTTTCCTGATTCTCTTACTTCATTTTTGTCTTCCTTCATATAAATAATACCACATTTTTCTATATTTGTAATTTTAATAATTTCTTATGGCATCATTATATTCATTTACTGAATGTGTTTGGCCATTTCTCAATTTAATAGACATTTAATTTATTTCCAGCTCTTTGCTACCACATACACAAAAATGCCGCTATAAATAATTTGACATGTGTGGAGCTTTTCCCCCCTGCATTTGATATCCTTAGGGTAAATGCCTAGGAATAGGATGTCTAGGTCAAAGAAAATGGACCTATACATCACTTTCTTAATATAATTCCAAGTTACTTTCTCAAATAGGACAATATTAATTCACAGCCCCACCAAGAATTTCTATGTCCTCTCCAGTATTTAATATCATAATAATAATATTAAATAGCATTTATATAAGCACCTCTAAGTTTGCAAAGTACTTTAAAAAAATCTCATTTTACCCTCACAACATCTTGGGAGATAGGTGTCATTATTGTTCCCATTATACAGATGAAATTTAGAAAGACAGAGATTAAATGACTTGCCCGGGGTCATACAACTAGTAAGTTTTGAGACAGAATTTGAACTCAGGTCTTCCTAATACCAGATCTAGCACTATCCATTCTGACACTTAGCTTCTTTAGCATTTCTCAACTCTTATCATCTTTGCCAACTTATTGGGTGTCAAATTTGTATTTTGCTTGTTATTAGTAACTTGGAGACTTCTTTATTACGGTTGTTAAAAACTTGAGATTCTTCACTGAAAACTGTTTCCTCTTATCCTTTACCACTTGCCTATTGGGAAATGGCTTTTCTTCTTACCATTTTTGTTAGTTGTGTATATATCTTGAATAGCAAACCTTTATTAGAGATAATTGATGCAAACACTTTTCCCAATCAGTGGTTTCCTTTATCCTAATTGCTTTAATTTTGTTCTTGTGAAAGTCTTTTAACTTCATATAATTTAAGATATCTGATCACATCTCTTATTTTTAATTTTTTCTAACATTTTCATTTTTTAACTCAATTACATGAAAAAACAATTTTTAACCTTCATTTTTTTAAAAGTTTAAGCCAAGTTCGTGCCCTTCCTTCCCTCCCCCTCCCTGATACGGTAAGCAATCTAATATAGATTTTGCATGTATAATAGTGTGAGACATCTTTCTATATTAGTCCTTTTGTGACAGAGAATTCAAATATATGAAAGAAAAGTTATGAAATAAAGTGATTTATAGTATGTCTCAGCCTGCATTCAGATTCCATCAGTTCTTTTTTTCAAGGCAGATGGCATTTTCATCATAACTCCTTGAGGATTTTCTTGGATCACTGTATTGCTATGAATAGCTAAGTCATTCATAAATGTTCATCATAAACCATTCACCAGTTAACAAAAAGGTTTACTTAGAGCAGGATGAGGATATGTAAGCATTGAGGACACCTCAATTGATTTAGCTGACTGAAACTCCTTTGCCTGCATCACCCATTGTGATCCACACTTTAAGCCTTCAGTTGACATTCCTTTAGCTCCTCATGATTACTTTGTACTCAGGCAATAAGGAACTGACATCAACAACCTTTAATTCCCTGAATCAACCTATTCTCAAAGAACATCTTTATATATATGTATACATACATATATATATATGTATACATATATATATATGTGTATATATATATATATATATTTTTTTTTAAATAAACCCTTAACTTCCGTCTTGGAGTCAATACTGTGTATTGGCTCCAAGGCAGAAGAGTGGTAAGGGTAGGCTATGGGGGTCAAGTGACTTGCCCAGGGTCACACAGCTGGGAAGTGTCTGAGGTCATATTCCAACCTAGGACCTCCCGTCTCTAGGCCTGGTTCTCAATCCACTGAGCTACTCAGCTGCCACCATCTTAATATTTTTAAGGAAAATAGCCTAATTTGCATAGAGGTATAGATTAAAACACCTTTTTTTGCTCCTGTCACAGATAGGTTATCCTCTGCAGGTCTTCTTATAAGACTTGAATAACTACTTTTTGTGGATCATAAACTCAAGCAGAAGAATAGGAATAAGTATTTATGTAGTACCTACTAAGAGCCACGGATTTCATCCTTACAATATCTCTGCAAAGTAGGTGCTGTTATTCCAATTTTACAGTTTAGGAAACTGAGTTAAACAGAGGCTAAGTCACTTGCCCAAGGCTCTATCCATTGGGCTACCTTATTGCATTAGAACAAGTATCTTCTGGAGATGATTAATATTATATTATTTGCATTTAGTTATATTAGTAAATTTTAATTATATTAGTTAACTTATATGAATGAACTAGTTAGTAAAATTACTTACATTTGGGCCTGGGCTTCTGGTAATTCAGATTCATTAGAGGCTGAGTACTTGCCACATATCTGGGGTATGTTCTGGATACATCATTTTGAGATGCTGTGGTTTTGCTTTGGCTCAAGTTTTCTGTGTTTGGAGTGATCTCCTTGTGGAAGCATAGCCCCGCTATAGTCATCATAGGCCCCTGGACAGTAGGGATCCCTGATAAAGTGATTTTTCTGCTGTTTTAAGGATGAGGTATCCCTTCCAAACTCTACCAAGGCCAGCATATCTTTTTGTGCTTGATTATCTATTCCTGCCCTTCTTCTAAGAGCTTGACCCAGTTCCCTTCCTTACTTTTTCTCTTCTAATCATCTCTGTCCCTCTTGGTTACAAATATGCCTTATCCTTGAAATACCTTCAGTTGACCCAGTGATATCATTATCATCCCACGACTCCTTCCTTTGGGGCCAAATTTTGACAAAGAGTCTTCTGTACTTTTTGATTCCAATTCCTCACTAACCCTCATTTCTCAGCCCCTTGTAATCTGACTTCACCTCACAATGGAAAATGCTCTCAAGGCCAACAGTAATCCTTTAATGGCTAAATCAATGGCCTTTTCTCATCCCTACTCCTACTTGATGCCAATGAAGCTTGCCATCCACCTTCCCTTTCTCCTAGATACATGTTCTTGTTTTTGATGACATTCATTGCTTTCCTGACTGCTCCTTTTTAAGATTCTTTTCTGGCTTGCCCTCCAGTTGGAAAGGACTTCAGAAACTATATAGACCAAGAATATAATTTTTCTTATTCAATGAGTTGAGTTGTTTGAATTGTATTCTTTAATAGTCAAGTATGCTTTGGTAAATATAGTGGTATAGAAGAATGCTGTCATGTTTATATGTGAGAAGAAACAATCCGAGTTTTATTTCCTTTGAGTACATTTCCAGAAGACAGAAAATTTCCTCTCAAAATATATAATGTTGGAGAGGCAAGATTGTTGTTCCTGTTTGACCTTCATTTTTTGGAGGGCCAGTGGGACATCACAGGTTGAGATCTTAACTTGCATATGAATTGGATTTAAGTGAGGCAGGATGGCACAAAGTTGTCAGCCTCACACTTTCTTCTGGAATCAATGAAGTCCAATGGCAAAACAATTCAGGGCAACTGGCAGTGGTCAGTGGATGACCCTGCCATCTTTGATGTCTGACCAAGCTCTAGGTGCTCCATAGCACCTACTTCAGCTATCTTCATAGCCACTCCATTCTACCTGGAGAAATCTTCACATGCTTGCAGTAGATATCCCCCTAACTCACCGAACAGGTTTGTAGCCCATCAGTTACCTTCCTTAACCTGGTTCAGCCCATCTGGCTAGATGGTTTTATTCAAGTGTGACTACTTGACATGCTACAGCTTCTTAGAGCCACAAGTGAGAATTGGGTGACAAGTAGACACCAAAGTTGTATAAGCAAGGTATACTGGCAGTGGGTGAGTTGGAGTCTTTAAGCAGAGTACTTCCATTTTGTTAAAAGCAATGCATCTTATAAATTCCTGACTTATTTTTCATAACAATTTCATCTCATAGAAGATAGAGAAACCAGTGACTGAAATTGCTTCTCTGTATTTCATTCTGATCAGTTCTGATCAAGGTGAAATGAGTTAGTGAAGTGAAAATGATTGGGACTCCTTGGAATCTTAGAAGTGATTACAATAACATTTCCTAATTGTGTGACCCTGGGCAAGTCACTTAACCTCCATAACCTAGCCCTTACCGCTCTTCTGCCTTGGAACCAAAACACAGTATTGATTCTAAGACAGGAGACAAGGTATTAAAAAAGTGGGAGTGGCTTATAATAGAAAAGGAAAAAAATGCTTGGCATAGTTAGTCATAAATCCTAGGCTTTAAAGTAACCAGACTAACATATCAAAAAAATCAAAGAATAGTTGAATTTTATTCCCTGGCTAGAGACTCTCAAAGTGAAGATGCCTTAAGAAGAGTAGGAGGCTCTCAAAAATGAAACTGTGAGAAAAATTTTTAAATAATCAAAATGATTGATCCTAAAATAAATTTAAGTGATTACTGGAACTTTTTAATTTTCAAACTACACATACAAAAGATAGATGAATATGAAGAAGTAGCATGGCCCTAAGTTAAAACAGAAGGAGACAAATGGAAGACAGTTGAGATACATTCTGTTTGACTCCAGAACAGAACTAGGAACAACAGATAGAAGTTGAGGAGTCACATTTGAGCCCCTTGAAACTTTCCAATAATTGGAATTAAACAGAAGGAGGGGCCACTTCTGGAGGAAATAAGTTCTTCATTATAAATCTTCAAGATGAGCTTAGATGATTACTTCAGTGAGAATTTGAAAAGGGGTTTTTATCTATATATGTGGAGAGCATCCCTGTACAAGAAAATGAATTCATCAAACTAGTTCCTAAAGCAAGAGAAGAACATGGAAGGAATGTGCCTATTATTGTGTCAGTGTTAGGAGTCAGGACATTATCCAAGTTTCTGAATTCCTAGACCTGCCTTTTAGGGAGTAATTAGATTTCTGGATGCATTATGTCAGTTTAGAGGATTTTTGTTTTCTTTTCAAATTCTCACCACACCACATGGGCCTTTTGTATCCCCTATATTTTCTTAGGGATGGAAAAGATCTAGGAAATCTTACCCCCTTCTGTATATATTCCCTACCTTTTGACTCAGAATCTGTAGATCTCCCCTTAAGGCTAATGCAACCTGTGTTCATATAGCCAAAATGATTTCCAAGGGTCCTTCAGTACTTGATTTTAAGGCTCTGGTGCAACTTACTTGAGAAATCCCCAACTATTTTCTTCTGACCCTGGTCTGGTTTTGGATTTACTCACCCTAGCCATAAAACTTGAATCACTAATACCTGCTTTATCTTCCTCCTCTTCCTCTGGGCACCTCTGTGATCCTGTTTACTACTGTTGTTGGACTCTGCCCCATTTGCCTGGTATATCATCAACTACCTGTCACCTGTTTTCCTGCAGCCAGGACTACTCTATCAAAACCCAAATTTATTCTGCTTCCCATCAACGAATCATTATCAGGTTCAAGTATATCCATCACCTGCATCAGCTGTTGTCACCTGATCCTCCACCACTGGTCATTATGAACAGTACACTGATGCAGCTCGCCACCTGCTGGCCATTTTTTTCCCTTTCATGCTCTACTTTGCTGAAAGGAAGCTGAGAGGGCTACATTTTGAGGCAAAGGATCTCAGTTAGAATTCTGGCTTTACTACTTAGTAACTCTATGAGTTACTATGAGCAAGGCACTTAACCTCTTTGGGACTAAGTTTCCTCATCCCTAGAAAAAGAGATTGGCCAGATGGTAAGGTTTCCTCCTTCTGTGGCTCTATGATCCTATTTAGTGCTATCAGATGTCAAAGGGGAAAAGAAGATATTGTAGTCAAATGAGTTCTAGATTTTGGAGTGAGAAGATGTGATAATAGGTTCCAGTCCATTTATTAATTGGAAGGCTCAGCAAATCACTTAACTTCCCTGATCTGCAGCTTCATTATTGATAAAATGATGATTCGCACCTTCCCAGTTGGTTGCTTCTCACAAAGTTATTGTGAGGGAAAAGCAGCAATATAAACTTGAGTATTTAGAGACATTGCAGCATTAAGGAGATCCCAATCATTTTACATGCCCCATGATCCCCATGTACTTTTCAGACTAGTGTCACTGGCCTCCTTGCTGTTGCTCACACATGATCCTTCATCTCAACTCAGGGCATTTTCTCTGACTGTCCCTTCTGTCCTGAATGCTCTTCTTCCTCATCTCTGCCTCCTAGCTTCCTTGGCTTCTTTCAAGGGCTAGAAAAATTCTACCCTCTGCAGGAAGCCTTTCCTGATTCTCCTTAATTCTATTGTCTTCCCTCTGTTGTTTATTTCCAACTTACCTTGTTTGTACATAGTTCTTTGCACATTGTCTCCTTCTGTCTCCACTAGACTGAATCATCTTAACAGAGCAGGGATTGCCTTTTGCTTTTCTTGGTATTCTCAGTGCTTAGCAGTGTCAGGCGCATAGGTGCTTAAGAAATGTTTATTGACTGACTTGGACAATCAGAAGGACTGAGTTCCAAAACAATTCTACCTTTCTAGGAAAATAATATTAAGTAAAATCACTTAATCTCTATGCCCAAATGTATTCATTTGCAAAAAGGATATAATGATACTTTTACTACTTCCCTCTTTGAATTGTAATGAAGATCTTTTATCAGCCTTGAAATACTATGGAAATCAGAGCTGTTGTTGTTGTTGTTGTTGTTGTTGTTGTTGTTGTTGTTGTTGTTAGTAGTAGTAGTAGTAGTAGTAGTAGTAGTAGTAGTAGTAGTAGTAGTAGTAGTAGTAGTAGTAGTAGTAGTAACAACAAACTCATTTTGCATTCTGCAGCTAATAGTCATAGGTTCATAGATCAAGCTGGAAGATATCTTAGAGATCATTTAGTCCAATCCTCTCATTTTGCAAATGGGAAAACTGAGGTCTAAAAAGATTGAATGACTTGCCCTGGCTTCCACACAGTAAGAAGCAGAACCAATGAAAAATAGTACAGATGAGATTTTTTTTTAATTTTTTTTTAAACCCTTAACTTCTGTGTATTGACTTATAGGTGGAAGATTGGTAAGGGTAGGCAATGGGGGTCAAGTGACTTGCCCAGGGTCACACAGCTGGGAAGTGTCTGAGGCCGGATTTGAACCTAGGACCTTCTGTCTCTAGGTCTGGCTCTCAATCCACTGAGCCACCCAGCTGCCCCTACAGATGAGATTCTAATCCCTCCTCACTGTGGTACTTTCCCCCCACTTCCTTCATCCCTTCATTCCTCAGTACTATTCCCTAATTCATCACCTTTGCTTTGGTTTTTCTTTTCTACCTTCCCAGTTTCACTCCTAGGTCAATACTAAATTGTCCTCTACTCTTGATTTCTTTTTTTCCTAGTCCCATCACAGCTCATACTTTATCAAGGAACTGAAAAATATGATGCAACCAGTCAGCCAGCTTGGATTCACTATAAAATTATGTTACTTAATCTCAACAAGTCCCTTACTGGAGTAAGACAAGAACACACAGCTAAGAAATGTCTGAGGCCAGGATTAAACCTAGGACTTCCCATCTCTAGGTCTGGCTTTCTCTCCCCTGAGCCATCTAACTGTTCCTTCTTCTCTTCTTTTTATAAACTTTCTCTACCACCCTAACTCCAACCCTCATAACTGAGGACCTCACTTCTTACTTTTACTAAGAAAATGGATAGCAGTTTTCTGGGAACTCCCTCTTTTTTCTTTCTGTATCTCTAAACCTTTGAACATTAGCCTCCTTTGTTTCAATCTCTGAAAAGGTGACTCTCCTTCTATCCATTTATATAGACCTTTGAACATCTGTTTTAACAGACTTACTTCCCAATAATCCCCTCTCTTCCTCTTCTTTGCCTCTTCCTCTATACTGTTTTCTTTTTTACCCAGAGTCTTGCCTGCATGTGTAAATGTCCCCAGTAACTTTAAGTCAAACTTCTTAGCCAAACTCTCAGGTATTTCAGTTCTACTGAAATGTGGCTGTTGCTTGCTTTCTTCTCACTCTTCAACCCTTTGTGAGCCAGCCTCATAAGTCATTTCAAAATGCTTTCTCAGTAATTCTTGACTTGTTGCATTTGTACCTGTGGATTATCTTTTCCTCCTTGTTATTTTCACTTCCTCTTTTTTAAAAATTGTGATATATTTTGTCCAATCAGCAAAACAAAGGGCCTTCTCACTGTCTAACCCCAACCCTCTATGTTGAGAACAAAAGAGGAAAAAAACAAAAACCATTACAAATAAATACATGTAGTCAGTCAAAAAAAATTTCCATCTTGGATATAGCCAAAAAAAAATTTCATTTTGCTCTCTGAGTCCTTCACCTCACTAACAGGAGGTAGAAAACATGTTTCCTTATCAGTCCTTTGGAATTGTGGTTGATCATTACCATAAGAGTTCTCAATTCTTTCAGAGTCACTGCCTTTACCATTGTTGTCATTGTATATTCTCCTGCTTCTATCCACTTTATTTTGTATCAGTTTATACAAGTTTTCCCAAGTTTCTCTGAAATCCTCTCCATCCTTTCTTACAGCACAGTAATATTCCATTACCTTTATATACGATAATTGGTTCATCCATTCCCATTCTTTGCTACTTCAAAAAGAGATATAGATAGTTGGTTTTGCTTAGGACTAATCTCACTCTTAATTCATTCTCCCTGTAATTCTTCTTCCTCCTTCCCTTTCTTTCCTATTTTTCTGTTGAGTGAAATGTATTTCTATATTTAAGTATATGTATTTCTGTGTGTAAGTATGTATTCTTCCTTCCTATAACTAGTTCAAATGGGAGTGAGGTTATAGTGCTAGCTGTTATCTTCATCTCTTCCTTTTTGTCTCCCTGTGCCAGTCTGGGATAGACAAATGACTTGCAGTGACTTTTTCTGGATTTTTCCATTTGAATTCAATCTGCTGCATTTTCTAAATCTGAAGTTTTGTGGAAGGTACCTCAGTTGTATTGCTTCCTTCTACTCTACTTGTTCTCTCTTCCCTTTTTGGTTTTCATGACATTGCTTGGTGGGCCCTTCTCTGTCTCTGGAGTATAGCTGAAACCATATTAAAATGTAACTGGGAAATATTTAACAGCATAAATAAAAATACAACGAACTTCAATAACATTAATATATGTTTTTTTAAGTCAACATGCAACCTTAAGGAATTCTTATGTATAGGTAGTGGACCATGTTTCTGTTTTATTTTGACATGACTGTGCTAAGCAGATCTCTAAACTTCTAAATTTATTCCAGTTATCTCTGAGATAAATCCCCAAGAAGGGCCTGACCTTTAAAGAGAGTTTACTCTTTAGGAGTTCATCATAACAATGAAATCATAGGTCCATTCCCTACTCATATGTGTGTACATATACACACATACACAATTATACATATAATATAGGTATATATTTGTATATAAATATTGGTTTCTCCTGTTAGAATGTATTGAATCATATTAAAACCTTCATTTTAGTTCAACTGCAAACATGAAGAAATAATATTTTCTCCAACTTAAAACTCTTCTCAGACTTTTCCCTTAAGGAAATCATATAAGAGGTCAAAAACAAAAGTCAAGGTAGAAGGATAAATATCTCCTCTAATAAAAGTTATTGCTTCCCCTATACCCTGAAGGGATGATACTATGATCAAACTGTGGTCCATTCAGAAAGTTAAGTATTGGGCTCTGTAAAGAAGTCTTTTCAGTCCTTTTTGGTAGAGGTCAAGGTAGGAATTAAGTAATTGAAGCTAAAGATTCCCTAAAGACTATCTTAGTGACTATCATTTTGGAATGTTAACTTAAAACTGAATTTTAGCATGTTGTGACTTTTTTTCCTTTAGGATGCCTCTAAATATTACTTCAAATTGTTTCGGGGTAGAGATATGTCCAAGGATATGGGAGGGGGAGTACTATACCAATTCAGACCTTACTCAGAGCAAACCTTGGATTTTGAATAATGTGAAATTGTTTCTGCCAGACTTGTACTTAAAATGTACCCAGAGTACAGTATGAATGGTTTTTGTTTGACAATGGAAGCTCTCTTGAGAGTAAGGCTGAATTTTCTGTATTTGTAACTCCAGCACCTAGCATTTTTGCTTGTCAACAAAGTAGATGTTTAGTAAGCATTTATTTATTTATTTATTAAAAGGTAGCAGGCTCCATGATTTTTAGTGTAATATAGAATTGGCCTTAAGAAAACTTGTGTAGGCACAGTTTTTCTGCTTTGCTTTAACTCTTCAATCTGCATTCTTTTCTTTTCTCCCTGAATTAGCCTGCTACTTGTTAGTTTCTGCTCTTCTCTTGATACCATTTAATCTTTACCCAAATGTTTATTGGTAATTTAGGCATTAGCTGATAACTCCTTCTGGGCTGGCCCTTCTCAACTGTATTTGCATATTAAAAGCTATTGTATATGAAAAGCCTTTACAACTCAATGGAGTGAAGCTATAATGTTGGAATAGCTGATAAATGTGATATTTTAGAATAAGGGCTCCCTGCTTTTAGAATCACCCCTGGGCATGCTGTCCAGGACATTAGAGAGTGACACTTAATATCAAAAAGACAAATTGCCTCTGTTTTATTTAATGGAAGCCACTGTACTATTCCTAATGTGTTTTGGTTATTAAGAGAGACTAACTAGCAGTGATAGCGAACCTTTTAGAGATGGAGTGCCATGCCCACCCCCCAGAGACTGAATGTAGTGCCCCGCCAATGAGTGTCAGACATGCCCTGCCTCCCCCATTCCCTCTTACCTCACATAGGGGATGGAGAAAGGACTTCTTTTGGGTGGAGGGGCTGGTAAAATGAGGTATGTCCTCTAGGAGTATAGAGAGGAAGAAAGGAGTGGTCCCAAAGCTCTGCTTCCCTCTAGCTCTGCTGCCTGTGAGCAGACCACCTTACTCTCTGTGTACTCCCATTGGCTGCTAGACAGAGGGGCAGGGCATGTGAAAAAATGTCATCAGGCCTGGTGGAGAGGGGGAGGGGAACAGCTCCACCTGAGTCCTTCTGCCTTTCTAGTAAGGAACTCTAGGGTGGGGAGGGCAGTCACATGGCCACTGAGAGTACTCTGTGTGCCATCTTTGGCACCCATGTCATAAGTTTGTCATCACTGCTATATAGAATATGTAATGGTTAAGTGTTGGACTTGGAGTTAGTAAATCTTGGATTCAGATCCTCTATTTGACACAATAACTGTGTGACCATGGATAAATGACTTAAACTCAATTGCTTCTTGAAGACTGTAAATTATATACTGATCTTTATAGGTATAGGAACATCATCATATATAATTTTATATAATTTTAATTATACTATATTTTATATCTAAAACACTACCCACAGACATACAGACGGGACACATTCAGATGTTTGCTTTTGAAGAGAAGAGGTTCCATTCTATCATCCTCCCAATATTCTGTTAGCTCCATTGCCTATAGTCCAAGGTTCTCTAAGGTTTCACTGACCATTTCTACTCAATTCCATCACTACCGTATCATGTCTTAGACATGATCCAAGGTTGTTAGTACAGCAGAACACAGTTTCTTGCAGATCCCTTCAGGCTAGAAAGACTTAGAGTTTGCCAGGTTAAGAAATGTTCATCAACAGGTCAGCCACCAGATCACTGGGCATAGTACTTATCTGGTAAAGTGTGGTGTGGTTGCAGACCATATTAAGCAATAGAGTGCTGCCTCCATACATAAAAAATCATGATTCTTTTGAAGTACCCCTGACAGTAATGAAATCTTCTCAGGAATACCTTCCTCTTCACTCATCCTTATACATAGACAGTAGACCAGGAGTGAGTAAAAGAAGATTCTGTGCTCCCTCTCATAGGCTATCTACCCTATCTGGGTAATCCTTTGAATCGCATGGAGCCCTTCACTTCCATAATTTCTTAACTTTAAATTGTAATCTGAGTGTATGTAGCTGATTCTCTTAATCAATTTTTTGGATTTTTATTGCTGCTACATTTGCAACTTTTTTTTCTTGATTTCTGGTTCTCAGAGCATTTAGGTCATAATTATATCAGAGAACATTTAATAATAGGAGGTGGTGTGATATAGTAGAAAGGATGCTTGGATTTAGATCAAGAGGAATTTGGTTCAAATCCTAGTTTGTCTTAGGTCCTTTCTCTAAGATTCATTATCTCTGTGACCTTGGTTTATAACTCAGTGTTCCTTGTTATCAATTTCTTTATAAAATGAAGGGGTTGGACTTTTCAACTCTAAATCTATGATCTTATATCTAAGGACCAATATGTTCAGGACAAGAGGCAAACTGGCATAGATAGCCTGGCATAGATCAAGCCTTAGAGTCATGAAGCCCAGAGTTCAAGTCTTGCCTCTGACATATTCTGGCCAAGTCCTCTAAACTTTAGTGCCCTAGCCAACTTTCTGTGGAAATAAATTGCAAAGAAAGTGTTAATGTGCATTAGTAGATATATTTCATCAGAAACTTCTTAACCTAATGCAATCATAGGTAAGATTCTTTTATTTTTAATGTACAGGATACCCTCCTAGTTAATTAAAATTTTTTTATCTTTCCATTGTTACTGTCCAAGTTTCTGATGTGCTATATGTGTTTATGAGTAATCAGTGAGAAACTAATTTGTTCATTGGTCATATTATTAAAATACTAATTTTGGCCAGAGTCTTAATCCTTTTTAAAAATTGTTATATGTTACAGAACTTCACAAACTTATTTGGACAACCTCTGGTCTGCTTGCTTTCTCCAACAACATATCCTAAAGCACTACAAGGTATGTTTTGTACTGATATACTTAGGTCTAATTTAAACTGTTTCTTTTTTTGCTTTATATTCTTAACTTGATTTTCCTCTCTAATGGTCATGTATAACACTCCTTGATGAAGAACATATATGTGGCATATGTCATACTGGAATTGGTTTAGCAATGTCTGGTAAATTTTATCTCTTTGCTTAAAGTAGACTATTTGGTTCAGAGGGTCCAGGCAATACCCCAGTTTCAGTATCCTTGCTCTCTTTCAAAAAATACCACACATGGAATATTATTAGGCAAAATAGCCACTATAATTAGATTATTTTGTCTTCTGCTATTCTGGATATTTTCATGTTGATAGTGTTTTTATTTAAAAATTCAAGGGATTCATTTTAATTTAACGACTCCCTCGTATAAATTTTGAATTTAAATTTTATTGATGCCTTTTTGTTTTTTTATACCAATTTCCCATAAAACTACACTGCATTGAATTTTTTCTCAGCAAACATTTAGACAAAAAGGAAAATGAGATAGTCTCTCAGTTGATATGTTCAACAATTATAATCTCTTCCATCTCTACTGAGATTTTCCAGTATACTTGAAGCACCATTTAAACTACTAAACTTCATTTTGGCTTGAAGAAGTTTACTTGGCTCCTAAGTTAAGGATGACAGAACTTAAAAAAATTTTTTATACAATTCTTTTTACATTTTTGTTGTAAAGAAAACCTCTTGCTGAGTGTTTTACCCATTTATCATAGGGCTGAGTAAAAGTTGGAGACATTGAAATATATCTACCAGTTGTATACAATCTAACACCACCCAGGGTTTAGGAGGTCTTGTTCTCCACTCCTTAATTCTAGCATGAGGTAAGATGAGCACTAAACAAATCTTAGTATCACAGATAGATATTGAGAACTGTTTTAGCAGGACCTTCACTGTTTCACTGTCTCCCTAACTGTGAATAGTGTTGGTGTCTCTCAGTGAGAGATGGCAATTTACTGCTACTTCCCAGCCAGAAGTCCAGTCTGCTGACATAGTTTGACACAGGAAGTGGTGGTCAGCATTTGAATGCCTGAGAGAAGCTGGAGACTTTTCACCGTTGTTTTAAGGTAAGTTCTACTCTTTATTAGAAAAAACATGTAGCAGTAACATTCAATATATTTGTCTAAGCATCAAATTATACATTCTATTAAATGATAGAACTTACCTTAAAACAATGGTGAAAGTCTCCTGCTGGGGACCTGTTACCCTGTTTCTTTTTACCTCAGTAATATTTTGGTTCAAATAACTCTCCTAAGATTTAACTTTGTTAGAATTTTTAAAAAGTAATCTACAGTTTGAGTTCATAGAATCAGAGCATTTTAAAGCTTCCAAAGAGTTTAGAGATCATCTCTTAACCCTTTCATTCTATACATATAAGAAAACCAAGGTTAACAGGCATGAAGTTTTTTTCCCAAGGTCATAGAAATAATAGAACCAGGTTTTAAACAGAGGTCCTCTGACTCTAAATCCAATGCTTTTGCCACAACACTTTTCTTTAAAAATCACACACTTTTCCAAGCAAATAAATTTGTATTGAGAGAAGACAGCCCACAAAAAGATTTTCAACATTAATGGAAATAGGTATATAAATACTATTAAGTGGTATCTTTTAAAAATAAAATGGCTTGTATAGCCATTTGATAAGAAAGGCAAATTTTAAATGCCAAAGCTTTGAAAGGAAGATATACAGATCATATAGTTTAAGATTGATAAATATGTACAAACCTGACATAGAGAATTTACTCAAGGGCCTATTTTGTTTTTCACGTGTGCAAGTGGTCTCCATTATCTTGAATGAAAGGCTTGAGACCATTTGGACAATACAGCCTGGAATTATGGAGAATTTAATGAATCTGCCTGGTTCATTCTCTCTCAATGCAACCTATTTCTTATTGCAGATCAGTCTCAACGTGGCAGCCTCTTCACTCTCTTTCTGAACAATCCTTTAATGGCCTTCCTGTTTGTCTCTGGATTGTCAAGCATGCGTAGAGGTCTGTGGGAAAAATGTCAAGAATACCTTCGAAAAATCAATCGAGATATTGCCCAGCTGCTGACCCACTCACGTTCTATAGGTACTTGCTTGAAAGAATTTAGCAGAGTTTGGAATTGTGGTTTGATCTCATGATACTTAGCCTATTTAACTTTAAAAAGGCCATTTAATACAATTTAGAAACAGAAAAATTAGAAGTGTGTTCCCCCTCTCCTCCTTTCCCTTTTTTTGGGAAGTTTTTTTTTTCTCCCTAGTCAAACTTTCTTCCAAAATCACCTTTTTATTCTTTTTAGATCAGGCTTTTCTCCAGTTTTTTGGGGATGAATTTCTTCGCTTACTTCTCACCAGATTTGTCTTCTGTTCAGCTACCATGAGGATGCACAAGATTTTTCGGGTATGTAGCAAAAATAATCACTTGGGATCCGCTTTAATAAGATTAGGTATATAAAATTTATGTGCTAATCTTAGGATGAAATTAAGCTCTGTGGAAAATAGTTGGATGACTTGGGCAAATAAATGATCATTTGAAATGGATAGTATTTAGGATGACTACCATGATTTTCACATTTAATTTTAAATTTGATTCTCTGTAATGCTTATAAATGACCTAAAATCAGAGTTTGCAAGTAAGTATTTTCTTGATATTCATTTGTTTTAGTGGATATTTATTATATTTAGGGTCCAAATCAATACAAGGGTTTATATTCCCCATTACACTTCCCTCCCTCTTCCCTGAGATGGTAAGCAAATAAAATGTTTCCATTTCGGTCATGTTGTGAGAGAGTACTTATGTAAAACCAAAACCTCCAAATAAAAACACAAATAAAACAAAAAATGGTATGTTTTGATCAGTATTCAGAATCTATCAGTTCTTTCTCTGGCGGTGAATAGCATTCTTTATCATAAATCCTTCAGAATTGTCATAAGTGCTTTAAAAAAATTAAAATTTTTTTTTTTAAATTCAGGAGTTGTTACAAGGATATAAGAATTGGTCTGGATATCAGTATCTCCTTGCACTCTGTCTATGGAACTTTCCTATAGCTCCATGGGTTTTGCCACTTGCTAAATTTTCTTTGATCACTGAATTCTAACTTCAAGGTCTCAAACCATTCTGATTCTTAATGGTTCCTACATCTGCATAGGTTCTCTGGGTTCAAAAATTTGCCACATCCAATACCTAATTATCCTTCCCTTTGTTCCTGCCCCTGGTACTATAACTGGGTCCCTGATTCTAAAATATGTTTTCTCTTTTCCTTCCAGCCTCCACTACCAAACACTCTGCCACAAATATGCATTTTTCTAGAGTTTATTTGCATAAAAAAGTTACCATATAAATTTATAATTAAGATACCAGGATACACGTGTCTGTGTGTGTGTGTGTAAGTGTGTAGCTAGTAATTCCAAGATGGGTAATAGTAAAACTTTCTTTGAAAAAAAAATTGTTTTAATCAGCCAAAATCTGCCTTCTCACACAAGAAAAACAAAATCCATTACAAACATGAATTAGTAAATCAAAACTAATTTTTATGATGACCATGTCTCAAAAAATATTTGCCTTATTCTGCATTCTAGGCCCTTCATCTCTCTATCAAGATGTAATAGTACCCTTTATTATTAGTCTTTTGAAATCACGGTTGATTATTATGCTGATAAGAGTTCATCATATTTATATTCCTTATATTCACATATATATATGTAAAGTATTCCATCACATTTATATACTATTACTTGTCCTTCAAGTCCCTAATTTACAGTCAATCTGTCAGATTTTCATTATTTCCCAACTCAAAATGAATATTTTGAACATCCTTAGAATTTGTTTTTCTTTAGAGCTAATCTGCTTTACTTCTAATGCTTCCTCCCCTCTTTTCCTCTTTCCTTTCTGTTTCTCTGTTAAGTGAAATTAATTTCTGTACCCAATTATATGTGTGTATTTTTCCCTTTTTTGAACTGTTAAGATGAGAATAAGATTCAAGTGCCTATTACATTTCACTCCCCTTCCTCTTTTTTTTTTGTATAAATATCTGCTTTTGTACACTATGTAAGATAATTTTCCTTTATTACCTCACCCTCCCCAGTCATCCTTTTCCTCTCACTTTCCATTCTTTTATTAAGATCATGAAGACATAACAGAGCCACTACCAGGTCTAAATGGTATCCCTCTATGATTATAGGGTCCTGAGAGAACACATGTATCATTTCACCTCATTTGAATGCAAGGAGTGTATCTTTGTTTAGTCCTTTATCGTTATTCATTCATGTTTACCTTATTATGTTTCTCTTTGCTCCATTGTTTGAACTTCAAAGTTTTTCTGCTGCTCTGGTTTTTTCATCGGGATTGCTTAGAAGTCCTCTATTTCAGTAAAAAGTCCATTCTCCCCAACCCTCACAAATAAAAATGGTATTATTATACTGGTTTTCTGAGTCAGTTCTTGACTGTAAGCCCATATCCTTTGCCTTCTTAAATATTCTTCCAAGTTCTCTTTCGAGTGGTAGATGCTAAATATTGTGTGATCTTGACTGGGACTCCTTTGTCCTTGAAATCTTTCTTTCTGCCTGCAATATTTTTTATTTGACCAGGACACTCTGGATTTTGGCTATGATATTCCAAATGATTCTTGATTTTTTTATCTCCTTAGTTTGCTTTCCAAGTCAGTTGTATTTGCTTTGAGATACCTTACATTTTCTTTAGGTTTTGTTTTAATATTTTGGGTGGTCTCATGGAGTCACTGACTTCTATTTAGTCTATTCTAAATTTCATGGAATAATTCCTTTTCTAATTTTCTTCTCTATAGCTTTCATTTCTTTTCCAGCTTTTTCTTCAAGTGCTCTTGTGTCATAAGGACACTTTAAAATTTTTTTTTAACTCTTGGCTTCATCACCTCTAAGAATTCTAGTTGAGTTTGTGCCCAAGCTGTGTTTTTCTCTGAGGCTTTGCTTGTGGAAGTTTTGAAGTCATTTTCATGTTTTGAGTTTGTGTCTTGAGCATTCCTGCCACCATAATAGCTTTTTATGGGAGTATTCTTTTTTTGTTTTCCCATTCTTCCAGCCTACTTTGTGACTTGTGATTTAATAATCTGAATTTGGCTCTGGCATTTCTGGAGGAAAGGCCTGTGCTGGTCCTATTGTTATTTTCTTAAGTTACCGAGTATTGTGTTATTCTAGGATCTCAAGGATAGTCTGGGGGAGCTGCAAGCTTTCAGTGTTCTTAAATTTTACTGAGGGTAAAGTCTGATAAGTGCCCTGCTCCTCCCCACCACTCTCCTGACCCACCACCACTAGTTTGAGCTCTGCTGGCTCCTGGCTTGGGTTTGGATCTGAACTAGAGTAGACTGCTGTTGAATTCAGGCTTTGTTAGTCCTGAAAAACTACTGGTTCAGAGTGATTGAAATGTATGCTCTCTTTTGATCAGGAATTCTTGCCTTGTTATTCTGGAGCAGTCTAGGCTAGACACTAGAAATAAGATCCAGCTCTGCTGCTGGAGTCTGATCCATACCATTTGTTGCTTGCTTTTCAACTTTCTCTTTCACAGTATACCACATAGGGCCTTCCTACCTAGTAATGCTACCACCTCTTTGTGCAGATCTCTTTCTCCGTACTCTAATAGATCTGTGGCTCAGAACTGGGTAGTGTGTCACAGTACTCTGCTAGGGTCTGGGATTTCTTCTCGCCCTGGTGTGCAGCCTCTCCCTGGATAACAGGGTGCTCCATGTGTTGTGTGATCTTGGCCTGACCCCATTCCCAGTATCTTCAAACGTTCCTGTATGTCTCCCTCTGCTGAGCTGAACTAGTAAAATGAATCACTGTGCTTTTTTTTCTTGATTTTCCCATCAGAATTCTGTCTGCTACATTTTTTAGCTCTATTTTGAGTATAGACCATCTTGGCTCTGCTACTTTGCTAGATTTTTGCATTTTTAATGTTTCACTACTTTTAATAGTAATTGGTTCGATAAATTTACTGTCTAGTTTGTGAACTCTATCCTTTCATTTACCCTAAACTTCTTTTTCAGGCTTCAAAGATTTACCATTTCTTTCAGGTTTGTTGAACAATAATTGTAGTTATCTTACCCATATTGTTCATAGTTTTTTATGCTTAAATAGAGAAATATTGAACATTTTATTCTAACCTCATATAGCAGTATTATTATTTCCTTAGTCTTTTGGTTTCCATTCTCTAATTCTAGCATTCTTGAGGTATTGAGATTAGACTATAGTTTTCTATAAGAAGTTAATTTTCTATTTATTTCTAGTACCCTTTTGGAGAGGCAATGTACAACAGTAGATAGAAGGCCAACATTAGGGTCAAGAATTCCTTCCTCTGACACAAACTAGCTTCATGACCTCCAGCAAGTCTCTTAATCCCTCAGAGCTTTAGGCAACTCTCTAAAATTATCATTTAGGAGTGATCATTAGTGGAGGGGATTTCCACATGGGTTACTTCTTATAGAGATGAAATCTCAGGTCCAGATATACAAATTATTAAGTATCACTCACAACTTTTTTTTTTAATTTGTTATAGGGCTAGGCAATGGGGGTTAAGTGACTTGGCCACGGTCACACAGCTGGGAAGTGTCTGAGGCTGGATTTGAACCTAGGACCTCCTGTCTCTAGGCCTGGCTCTCAATCCACTGAGCCATCCAGCTGCCCCCTCACTCACAACTTTTTGTTTCCAACAAGATAAAATCTTTTTGGCCTAAGCAAATAGTTGGATTTATATCTTCAGGAAATAACCTAGTGTCTTCCAGATCCCTTTCTTGGGTTACTACTGATATCTAATGCTTCATTATTTTGACTTTAATTACAATTATTTTTATCAATGTGAAAGTATTTATATTTGACCTCCATAAATCTTTATTTGCTATTTTCCTGACCATTCACACAGCCTCAAAAGATTTTTCTGCATCTTATCTTGCATTTTCTTGGTATTTGAAATTCTAAAAGAAGTTAGTGTCATTTGTAGAAAAGACTATCTACAAATAGGTAGAGTAGGTGGCCTTCAGGGTGGTCTGGTTTTAGGTACACTATATCTTTTGAAGTACTGAGGTATTAATAGTTGGAATATCTCTAATATATTTCTTGACAAAAATGTTTTGTGAAATCCATTCAACCAAACTGCAACTGCCTTTTGATCCCATAGAATAGCTTTTCTATAGTCATAAAGTTATTCTACTAATTCTCTGTCTAGTTCTCTTTAATGCATTAAAAACTGTCAATAAGAACTGTCAATAAGCTCTTGATTGTTCTTTGTAGGGTATTTATCCTATTTTTGGCCTGTGAAATTTCTGTGTAACAAGTTGTTATATAGCAATATTAGTAGAAGAACTGAAAAACTGTATGAGAGAATAGGTTTACTGCCTACAAAGTAATTTTGACTCAATAAAACATAGTTCTGTGTGAATTGGCAAGGTTCATATTAGTCACGTTATATTTTAAAAACTTGTTCAATTTATTCTCATAGTTCCTTGTTCTTTATCCTTCCTATCCTAGTCACTGGCTTTTTAGGACATATAAATGGGGCTTTCCTTAAGGTAGTACTGTCAGCCCTTCTCTCTTTTCTCTGCATATTCTTCTTCTGGGCAATATCATCTATTCTCAAAACTTGCTAGTCCAAACTTTTTATCAAGTTTGAGTACTATATACTATAAAATATTGTAGTAGCTTCATGATTGGTTTTTCATTTCATTTTACATGCTTCTTCTGGTTTAAATCCTTTAAAGGAAAGTTCTGATTATGTCATTTTCCTTCTCCAGAAACCTAGTGTCTTGCTATTGCCTACAAAATAAAACTTACACTCCTTTATTTGGAATCTAAGTCTCTAGTTTCCAGCCTTACCACCTGCTACTTACATTTACTATAGCACTTCTAAACTACTATGTTCAAATCTTCCCCATCCTTCAAGAACTTGCTCAAATACATTCCCTTCATTTTCTGATATTCAACTGTTCTCTTTTCTTATGAACCTTTGTAGCACTTGAATCTGCTCTTAATGGCACTTAATCATGTTCTTCTGTGTATTATTATTATTTAGGCACTTGTCATATGTCTCCCACTTAATTATAAACACCTCCAGGAGGGAGCCTGCCTTGTTCATCTTTGTCTCTCTGTCAATGCCATCTTAAATAGTAGATGCACAAAACATATTGAATGAATGCATGCATGACTAAGCAATAGGTATCAGGAACATTTATCTGTACATAATGAAAAATGAGATACATTTTATTGTCCTAAGCCTAAAATTAAGTAATTTCTATTTAATTATTTTTTGAATATGATCTCTCTTGGTTAAACCATAAAAATTTACTTCTCTCCTTTGTCTAGCAGGAAACCCGAAATTATCCAGAAACATATCCACAGCTGCCAAGGGATGAAACAGTTGAAAACCCTCATCTTCAGAAGCACATTTTGGAGTTGGCGTCTATCCTGGATGTACGAAATGTGTTCTTTGAGAATACTATAGATGACTATTAATTGAACTCTTGTTGAAACTGTGTTTCATTAGCCACAGATTTTAAATGGTGCAGTTTTTTAATGTGATGATACATAGTGGCATTAAATTTTTATTTTTAAATTTAGGACCACCATTTTACAGACAACTCAAAATAATATTCTTCTGACAGATAGGGTAATTTTTGTAATCCAATCTTTGTGATCTTTTAAAAGCTAGAATAACCCTGAAAGTTTTTTTGTTATTGTTGTCATTGTTGATATTTAGGGGTTGAAGAGTCCCAGCTCCAAAAACTGGTCCTAAATTTAAACACATAATCAGTGACCACTCTCACCCAGAGAAGAATAAATCATTTATTTTTGTATGATGAGAAAAATCCAACCGTGATATTTTATCCTGAAAAGTCTGGATTTGGAAAAATATAGAATTGTTCTCAAAGATGAACCCAATCAACTTAGACCAATAATAGAAAAAACAAGAGCATAGCCCTTCCACAACACTTGTTTTAACTTAATATTATTAGTTAAAGAGGGGGGAAAAGAGGCTGATTCTTTGAATTTGTATGAATTTGTCTCTTTTAATCATTCACTTTCTTTTAAGTGTCATCAGATTTTGAGAATCCATGGATAGTGATTTGCTGCTGAATTTGAATTTTTCTTGAAAAATGGAGGTGGTACATGACAATGTATTAGAGTTATACATATCTTGTTCTGTCACCACATGTATGAATTTGTGTTTTATTTTCCAACTCTTCCCACATTGCTAGTCATTTGAGAACCACATCTAAAATACTTCAATCAGAAAAACAAACCCTGTCTAGCAAATGTCATGGTTAATAGCTCCACAGTACATTGATGTCAACAGAAAAATGTGAATTTAAACTCTTTAATTAGTAGGACCAAATTCATAAACTAGTTTTTTAATCTGTGGCATCTAGCCATAAGGGTGCAAGTAGAAAAAGATTGATATTTTAATTATGATTTTGCCCAGCTCTAAATCTATATACCTTCAAAGACAGGGTTATTGTTATTTTTGGAGATTGAGAAGAAGGGAGAAAAATCTGATATGAGAAAATTGTTTTGGTATTTTCAGTGTTGGGTATATATGGGACCTTTTGTGTCCACACATTTTTCTTTTGGCTAAAGATCGTTTGGTTTCCTTATGTTATCCTTTTCATTTTTCTCTTGGAATCTACAAGGAAAGAATCTACCTTTTGTCCTCATTAGGGTTGAATGGAGCTGTCCTGTTGCATTCTTTTGATTCCAACATATTTTAAGTCTGTAATCATATGGCAGAAAATCCTTTAGTCAAGATGCCGATTAATATCATTATCTGAATAGACTCAAGTGCCATTGCTCTCAGCCCAGAAAGAAACAAATAAAATGATTATTTTTGTTACTTGTGCCCTAAAGAAAAATTTCCATTGGTTTTCTTCTCCTTGTTTATATCCAGGCCACAGTTTGTTTATGTTAATCTATTTTAGGTTTCTCAGATATTATTCTAAATTGCTTGTTTCTTCTGTGAAGTACCGAAGAATTAAGTTATAGTTATAAAGCTTTAGCATTTTAAAATGAACAGAGATGAATTATTTTGAAGAAAAATTTTAGTGTTTCCTGGATTCTTCTTTCTCACAAAAGGATGGCTTTTCCCCCTTTTTTCAGTAGTTAATTCCATTTTGTAATGCTTTTCACTTGGCACTGTGAAACTAGAAACAGGATGGCATTGGTTCTTTGGACTCAATTCAGTGATTTTTAAAAAACAAACTTTTGAGACACAAATGTCCTTTAGCACATTTCCCATATTGGCAAGTTTGAATGACAGCCTACTTAGATTATTAGACTCACATCCAGGAGTCTGGACTTCCAAGTCCATGCCTTTGGTTAACTTTCAGGCAAATCATAAAATCTGATTTGGACCTCAAATCATTTAGTCCAACCCATTCTTGAAAAATAATTTTCACCTCAACTTCCCCAACAAGAAGTGATCTGATCTTCACTTAAAGACCTCTGGTAACACTGAGCCATAGGACCTCCTGAGGTGACTCATTCTACTTTTGGACTACTTACTTTTAGAAAGTATTCCTTTATATGAGTCTTAAATCTGCTTGTATAACTTCCATGAAAAGTTCCTAGTTATGCCCTATAGAGTTGGGTAAAACAAAACTAAACCGTTGAAGATTAGCCATAAAGTTGCTCTTTAAAAAGTCTTTTCTCCAAGCTAAACATGACCTAGATCCTTTTCTGGTGTGGTCTAATACCCCCTCACCATTGCAGTTGCCCTCCTCTAGCTGTACGTCAATTTCTCAATATCCTTCATGAAATGTGGTGTCAGTACATGACAAGGGCAGAAGACATCATTCTGTACACTACTTTTTAAAATGTAATCCAGAGATTATGCTTTTTTATTTATTTTTTTTGGTTGCCATTTCATACTGTTGACTCTTTAGTCCCTTCTCCCAGGCCTTAGTTTCCTCTTCTTTAAAATGAAGGAGTTGGACTAAGTGCTCCCTGAGGTCTCTTCCAGTGATATAATTCTAAGTCATTAATTACTCATTTCAAAAGAGAGTGATTTCCTAGGCAAATATTTGTAATTTAAATGCCTACATACTACCTTTCACGCTCCAGAAGTCATCTAAGCCCCTGTTGCACTAGAAATCCTGACAGGGTCAATAACCAAGCAATAAGAACTGCTTCATCTAGGCATGTTTGTTTCAACAAAAACTGAGGCACAATTTTGCTCTGTAGGTTAGAGTAGACTTTGCTTCTTTGTAGCAGTTGTGTTTTATCTTGGTAATAGTTAATCTCTAATGAATCTTGAAAGGAATCATGAAAAGAATAGAAACATACTAGAAACTATACTATCAGGGCTCTACAGAACTAATTTCAAGCACAATGGTTTTGTTACTACTAATTTTAATAATTACAGTAATAATGATATTTGTATAGTGTTTTCAATTAATTTGTAATCACATTTTTTTATCCTTATAATTCCAAGGCAAATAAATATGTATTATTCCCATTTTCCAAATAAAGAAACTGGGCCCTAGAGGCTTGGTTACTCACTTAAAATAAAAAAATGTGGTTAGTGATAGAGCATGATCTTATTCAAAAACACTTCTGAAATTAAGAAACTGAAGATTCAGCATATGTGGGGTTTTTTTTAAATTTAAGATTAAAATTACATACTTAAAATAACATGAATCTTATTTTTAGCAGGGCTATGTTCCTTCTTAAAGTGTATTTCCTAAAAGGAAGGGGTACTTGAAAGAACTTGAAATTAAGAATTGAAAAAGCACAGTACATGTGACCTTTTTGTACCTTCCATAAGTTTTACCAAACAGAAGCATTTAAAGACTAAATGTAAAGTCCCATGTGGTCCTGAGCCCCAATTACTTTTTCTCTCACAGGCTTCATTTCTCATTTTCTTCTGTTTTAATTCCCTGAAATAATTTAAAATTATACTCTATTCATATGGCACTGATAGAAGGAGCACATCTGGTTTGTAGTAAGTCCTATGGATAAATCAGTAATGGAACTTTCTCAACCAGTTCTCTCTTGCTAGTTGTGCCCCGTTTACTATGAGTTGGTTATTTTCTGTCTGGTTGATTGCCCTGAGAGAGTGGGTTAAATTGTGTTAACGGTTCTTTGTGGGAAAATGAGCACCAAAGTTGCATATAGCCTACGCTGATCAGAATGAGATGTATTCCATTCAATTCAACAGAAATTTTTAAATGCCTCCTCTTTGTAGCCCCATTCAGTTCCAGGATTTGAAAACATAGTGAAGGCAGACACAGTGATAGCTGGAGATATATGGCACTTCTCTTGAGTTGGTGCCTATCTGTGCTCCAGCAGCAGATTTAGGGTGAACCAGAGTCATTTTGACTTTGATCTGAATGATACTAGGGCTTTCCTTATTAGTTGGGTATGGCATGTTGTGTGTGTTTGTGTGTGTGTGTGTGTGTGTGTGTATGCGTGTGCTCATTAATGTATTGGGAAAATAAGCAATGTCCTTTTGAGGGACTGTGGTTCTATAGTTGCCTTTATTTATTTTAAATGCTTTTTCTTGTAATGGTATATACGTATATATATTTTTGTGATGCTTGATGCAATCTGTGTGTGTACATGTATGTATGTATATGTGTATATATTTGTAAATACATTAGGATGAAATGATATAGTATGTGTATATTATATACAACATGGCTATTGTGGCATGAATTTATTTTCGTTCATTGAGGACATCAGAATGGCATCATTCATGCTGTTCTCATAAAGGCTGTGGCTGTATCCCTTTCAAGAGCCTCTATTTTGAGGGGCTTATGTTTGGGTAATAATTTGGGAATTAAAATCAGAACCTGACAATCTCGGCAAGAGAGCCAGTCTTTCACAGTTTGGGAAATCATTAGAAATTCTCCTTTAAGTTTTTGATAAATCTGGGTTTGTGAAATGAATACCCACATCATAAGAGGGGCACTTGCTGGTACTATATTAGTCTCTTATTTCTTGATCTGAAATAGGGTATCACTTTGTACTTAGTAGGTTACTGATTAGAGTCTAATTATGGGAGTGTAGACAAAATTTGATTTCTTCATAAACCAAGATGAATAGATGGATATGAAAGGTCCTTTAAAAAAAAGGAGAAATTATTTCCCAACTGTACTGAAATCTGAAAATGGATTTAATTTTTTTTCTTCATTCCTGTGATTGGTTTTTAGCTGTGCGTGTCTTTGTGAGGCAAGGGGAAAGAGCATTTGCTATCTTTAGGCTTCTGCTCTCATTGAGGTAGCTCTAGGGGAAAAAGTGCTTAAAGTAGGTGAGCTATACTTTCACCAGTTTCTGCTTGTTCTGAAGCAGTGTGTTTGCTAACTCTTTTTATACCAGTAGCATTTGGGTGTACCCATCTTAACATTTTTCATGCTACATCCTTCTGATTAGAGCAAAAATAGCAACTGAGTACCAATTTTAAATTGGTGTCAGAGATGTTTAGGTGAAACCAACACCAGTCTCCAGTGACTGGAAAGCATCCACGTAAAAGTTGATTTTTCTGTGAAGCCATTTAGTAACCTTCTTTTGGATGAAAAGCTGAGTTGAAACAGGGTCCCCCTAGTGTTAGGTATGTGGTATCCTTTATACTGCAGTTGATAACCATCTGGAACTGAAGAGAAAAAAGCAGGCAGAAGGGCCATCCACACAGGAAAACAGGACTCTAACAACAGTAATGAATAACTTTATGAGCTGTACTCACTTTAGACCTTGAAATATAATTAGGCACACAGTGTTGAATTATTTGGAAGATACCACCGTCTTTAGATAGCATGTATATTTGCATAGAATAGTTCAAGAGATGCTCAATATTTGTTTTGCATTTGGGGTGCTTTCGCTGCAGAAATTAGACTTGTCATAATTTTAAAAAAAACACGAATTAACTCCCTTTTCTTGATTGAAATAAAATTTGTTACCCAAAAGACCTTTTTTTTTTTTTGCTTACTAACAGAACAGCCAAAATTAAAAAAAAAATTCAGTTGTAGAATATAATCGAAAGTGGATATTCAAATTCTTAGCAATTTTTTTCCTTAATGAAGGAATTTTAGAGTTTGAAATAACCTGCAAATTTGTGCAGGTGTCTATAGTGTTTGATTCACATTTTGTTTCGGTAAGAAAGCAACTCATTGCAATTGGATACCAAAAAAGTATTTAGCTTCATGGAAATGATCCACCTAAGTATGGATTTTAGTTTGAGGATAGCAGCTATAAAAAATATTGGGTAGATAGGTTGATAATTCCCATTGTGATATATTCCTTGTCCCAAAAGTTATAAGGCCAATTCTTATTTTTTGCATTTAGTAGAACACAGATTTGAAATCTATACCATGGAAAAACAAGTCTTTCCTACCTTATTATAGTTTTCTATACTTTGATAAATCGGTACTTTGTACATGTAGGTGCTATGTTCTCAATTTCCTCTCAGATACTGGGGGAGGAAATTATTTCCTTTTCACCAGTTCTTCCTACAGTTGAGTTAAAAACCTGAAAATCACAATGTTTCCTGGCCTCTTGGGATTTGAATACACAGAACTGTTTTAGGATGGGGAAGGCAGTGTGTGTAAGTGAAATCAGTCACCTACTGAGTAGCAAAGAAAAGAGCAATAAGAAAAAGTAAAGGGAAAATATCTTTAGAGAATTAAAAATGTTTAAAATTAAGTAGGACTGATTTTCTGTATTATAAAAACATTTTGTTTAAAATGTATATATGAAATATGTTTATTGTTTTATTATGATTATTTTTCACTTAATTGTTGTGTGAAATTGAATTTATTAGTTTTCCATTTCTACTTGACAATGTTACCTGAACACTTGATTGAAATATCATTTTAAAATTCCATATATGAGGGTTTTTTGTTATTTTGTCAGTTTGATAAGTAATGATATTTTCAAAACCTAAGAAGTTTGCATAGTAGATTCTGTTTTTCCTATTGATATGATTATATCATATCTGTTGTAAATGCCAGATACAGTTCTTCAAAGCTATTTTTTGGTATATGGACTAATTTTAAGTTGGGAATTTTATCTCCTTTTACTAGACACAACTGGTCGGTATCCTAAGATCAGTAACTGACCTTACACAGAAAGAGTAAAAGACATTGGGGATTTCAGTGTCTAAGCTCATGAATGAAAATTTATATTTAGGCCCCTTAAGATACTATACCATTTTCAAAGTGAGATAGAAATGAACATATGAAGAAAAAATGGAAGTGTTGCTCCTGGAAGTTAGATCTTAAAGTTAGTTTAATCACATTACTATTTTGCATTTATTTTTAAGGCTATTCTGAATCTTCCTCTTTCCCAGCGTATGAAAACTTAAGAAATGCCAATATTATGTTCTATATATTTTAAACCTTCTTAAGCATATTGCTATAACATGCCAGCAATTTAAGATGCAAATTGATAACCCCCGAGGAGATAATCCTGAATAGAAAAGAATATCATATTAAAATAAATAAATTCATCCACTAGATCCTCTACCTCTTCTTCCTTAAGAGCACATTAAAGGAGTTGCAGAAAGACAGCCTATAATTTTCTTTTAGACTGTTTTAGGAGAAATGATGGAAGCGAAATCTGAGACAAGGAAGCAAGAAAGGAGGATTTTTCTTTTTCCTGATTCCAAAAGCTTTATAATTTTCACTCTTGATTATAGCATCACTAAGTAGAATTGTTTATTTATGCCGCTAATGTAATATTTTAGAACTCCTCTTGCCCTGGCTTTTTACACTGATCTGAATGTATTCTTTATAGAATCACCCAAACTCATCCTTGGTTCTCCTAAGGGCTTTTTGTTTCCATTGGTCTTGCCATTTAACAGTAATCCATTTAACTTACATCTTTACCTGTAATACTTCAAGATTTATGAAGCATTTTCCTCACAACAATCGAATGGTGTAAGTAGTGTAGTTATTAAGTCCATTTTATATATGAGGAAACAGAATCAGAAATTTTGAAAGTTGTTAAGAGCTGAGATAAAAAAGACATTAGGTAATAGAGTACATAAACTCTGAAAACCTTTTTTTTCCTTTTTTCACCATTTAAAGGAGCTTTCTTAAGGGAACTTCATCAGGGTAGATGAGCATCTGCCTGGAGCAAAGAGAGATTTAACACCTTTCCCAAGGTTACTTAAAATATAGAAGAGACAGGTCTCAAACCCAATTATTCCTTACTCTTGAGTCCAGCTGTATCCATGTTGCCAGGGCTTTCTCTAAATCTTTACATTTCTATTGCAGATATAACAAAAGTGAAGCAAGTTGTCACACATACTTGGGTTATCTTCCTTCATCTTGGTGATTGGGTCCAATCAATTAGAAGTTAATATTCTAAGGAAATAGGGATAGGTTCAACTATTGATTACAGTAAATTCCATCATTGTTAATTATCCCTCATATTTGCATGGTACTTTATGGTTTTCAAACTAATTTCACATATATCAGCTCATTTGAACTTCACAAAAACCCTATTGAGGTGAATAGGGCAAATATATCCATATTTTTGAGATAACAGGTTCGGAGAAAATTGTGACAATATTTATTTAGATCACAAATATAAAAAGTGACAGAAGAGACTTGAATATTGGCCATTTGACAATAGGTTCAGTTCTTTACAATACAGAGCCTACATAGAATAAATGAATGAGATTTTTCCTCATTCACTTCAAACTGTCATTAAAGTTCGAGTTAGCCATGTGATGACTAAGAATATAGATGCATCTGTTTTCATGGAAATTGTTGTGAACTTTTTTTTAACATGTGGTTATTAGGCAGTAATACACTTTTTTGTTTATATACATAAAATTACATTTGGGAATGACGATAACTTCATTTCCTAGTGATATTAGTGCCCTTTTTTTTTTAACTGTGGCAAATACTTGTCTATAACTGAAATGATACTGAATTGTGAAACAAGTTATAAAGATTATACACCTGTATATCTTTTAGGAGCTCTCCAGAAGAGACTGAAGCACAAAAATTTTACATGTTTCATTCCTTTTCTAAGTGCTGCAAGTCTGTAGTGCATATGATGTTAACTGTAAGTGTAAGAACCCTACTTAGCATCCACAGTCTCTGTAATCTTTGATGCATTGTCTTGTTTGCCCATTTGTGTTAAAACTTATGGGATTATGCGTTTTTTTAAAAAATGACTTGAAAACCAAGCCCATCAATTTAGTCCTATGAGGTGGCTGTTAACTGGATACGGTCATTTCACAATGTGTTGTCAGTAGATTCAATTTTGAGGGAATATTTGCAATCAGTAGCTAATTAAGAAAATGTTGCTTTGTTAGTTCATACATTTGACATGAAAATCTGATACTTTACATTTGTGATATTGTATAGGCCTTGTCTATTGATGCATCTGAAATGCTTAAGCCATACCCTTAACAAATGTTTCCAGTTTGTTCCATCCCATCAGGTAAAATTTTCAAGCTCTAGTCTGTTGCTATTGCTATTTCATAGTCTATCCTTCACTCCTTTCACCTATGTATTTCAGTAAATGAACTTACTTAAAAGTAAAACACTGTGATTCTGCAGAGCTCATGGCAGCAGGACCATGTCTTTCTTGGATTTTGTTCTTTTGAAAAGCACCTGTCATAGTCAGGGTGCTTGAAAAAAGCTAAGTATCATACTATTTATATTGCATTGAATAACAAGATTATGGAGGGTTTGATTTTTGCTGTCAGTGTACTAAAGCTATTTTTCATTAATAAATGTTCTCTAGGAATGTGACTACCTTCATCATTTGTGAACTATTGTACATGAATTTTGTATCTGGGATCCACACGTATATTATGTGTATTATCAATATAAAAATAAACATATTTGCTTAAAGTGTTGGTACCTTGTCAGTGTTGAAGACACCATGGTTCTTGGCTTCTCACTTAATTCAAATTCTTGAAAAGTTCTATAATTTCATTTCTACTCTCTCTATTGACAAATCACTTTCCCACACATATTGATAAATGGTTCCATAAATTGCTATAGACAAACAAAATTCATTCCTTGGTGGCCAGACTTATTTTAATGAGACTCTTAGCACTTAGCTAGCTTGTGCCATGATAACAGAAATGCCATCTTTTGCTAGACTGATAACCAAAATCTTTCTAGCTTCGTGGCTGTAGTCTTCAAAACCTAGTCACACAGGTTAGCTGTTGCCCTGGCTTCTTCTCTTCCCCTTCTCCCATAAAGTAAGATAAAGAAAGCCTTTGAGGTGCAGTGGCTAAAGAGCTGACTTTATAGCTTGAAGTGTCTCCACATAACAGCTGTATGACAGTAGGTAAATCACTTAACCTTTCATTCAGTGCCCGAGGCAACACTATAAGACTAAGAAACCAGCTGCCAGTCTGCAGCTAGAGAGGAAGTTGATAACTTTGCTAAAAAGTTGCCAAAATGAATTGGTAGAGGGAGTTTTCTCACTGGGAGCTCTCATACCAATGATTTAAGACTCTTCCCACACATGATAAACATAAAATATTATAAATATCAATATAAACACTAGGATCCAATTAGCTCTGCCTATTGAAATCCATCTACAAAGCTCACTCATGTGTAAGCTTTGGGGCCTGTTTACTCCCCCCAGCCTCAGAAAGTTGTGGTACTATTGTTGACTCCCTGAGGCCAGATAGGGTGGTGACTAGAATGTTGAGTTTAGGAAGACCTGAGTTAAAATACTGCCTCTGGTACTTACTAGCTGCTAGACCAGTGTCAGCAAGTCACTTAACCTCCCTCTGCCTCAATTTCCTTATTTGTAAAATGGGGATAATATTAACACCTATTTCACAGAATTAATGTTAACAGAAGGTAGGCCCTTTTGCGTTTTATCTTTGCTTTTAAAGTTCTGAACACAATGCACTAATATAGTTGGTAAATATTAGTAAATAATAATTGAGTTGGTTCTTCTCTGTATGCAGCAGGGGAGAGAAATGTGGAGTTCATTAACATAGATAGGATTTTATCTATGCCAAAAGCCCAGCTTACTACCTCAAATAGGTCTTGGAGTAGAACACTTTGGCTCTAACAATGGAGCTTGGAAGGGGAGGGCAGTGGTGTCAGCATTTATAAATTTTGATATCGTTAATTTTTTGTTCATATATTGTTTTTTATATCACCTTCACTTGTGAAGAAATGCTACTTCCTTTCCCTATAAGGAAAGTCTTTGTAATACAGCACAAAAAAAAAAAAAGAAAGAAAAAATTTTAGCAAAATTAACTGAATCTGACAAGTCAGGTTGTTTCTTATTGTTCTATCTTTCCATAAAGGAAGAGGGGTGTATTTCATCTTTTAATGGCTGGGTTGGAAAGCTTTCTTATTATAATTGCATAATGCTAGGGGTTTTGTTTTTGTTCTTTCTATTAACATCATTGTAGCCAAGGATACACTTTTCCTGGTTCTGCTAGCTTCAACTAATTCGATTTTATATGCCCCCCCTTTGAGTTTGTCACATGTTTCTATTTAACTGCAATGTATTTTCACCTATGCCTTTTGACAGCACTTTCATTTTCAAAAATCTCTCTTCCCACATCCCTCGCCAAATATCCAACCCTGCCCATAAGAAAAAAAATTAGTTCTAAAAAACCAATATATCAATTGAGAGTGATTCTTTTTGCATCATTTTCAATTATTTTCCCCGATGGCGAGACCAATGCACTCCTCAACCGGCCGTGTAAGAGTGCCAGGCCGGAGCTTTTCCTACTGTTATCCATTTTACACATGGGAAAACTCAGGCCCAGCACCTTTACGTTCAAAGCCTAGCACACTTTCCACCTGATGCATTTTTTTTTCCTCTTTCGTGAGACACGTGACTGGGAACACCCGGTAACCTCCCCCGAGACCAAGGACACTGACTTCCAGTGCGCTGACGTGGCCCAGCCAGCCCGCGCACGCGCGTTGAAGCCCCACTGGGAGCGTTCTCGTTTAACAGTCCTCGCCAGGCTCGCGCCGCAATCTACTCCATCTCTACTCAGCCAGAAAAAAGGTAGCGAAGGGAAAAGAGGGGACCCCGTTAGCTACTTCTCTAGGCTGTAACGCATGCGCACAGCCTCCGAGGCGCTCCAGGACCTTCACAGTCACTTCCGGTGTCTCCTCCTGCGTTTCCGGGTCCGGGGCTGCGGTCGCCTAAGAGGTGCTGCTGACGCCTCCGCTGGGGCGCTGGGGACTGAGTTCCGGAAGTTGCGGTAGCCGCCACCCCCCTGGTCTCCTCCTAGGAGACTGGGGCTTGGGCCGAGTAGGTGCGAGCCACAGGTGCGCGGGCCCGGAGCAGGATCCCAGGGTCAGGCCGGATGTCTGCGGCAAGCGGGCGGGCTTAGGGAGCCCCCCCAGAGGACCCCGAGCTGCGCATCAGGAGCCCTCCAGAGCCGCCCCAGCTCCCCGCTTCCCGCTCCGTCCCTGCATCGCGCTGGGACGGAGAGGGAGGTGGTCTGCCTGCGGTTCTGGAAGGAGCCCCTCCCTGGGAGCCAGGAGAATTTGGTGGCAGACGCAGCCCCGCCACCATCTCCCCGGTGTCACTCTGGGCAAGTCACTTCCCTCCCCTCCCCCCCCAGTGGGCCTTAGCCTCCCAATCTGTTAAATGGTGGAGGCGGGGTGGGCTTGGTAGGGTCTGGTGGGCCTGTCCAGCTCTTCCCATTCGGCTGTGCTAAAGTGATCCCTGCTCGTTCTTAAACTCTCGAGGAAGTGGCTTGTACTGAAAATAGGGTCTGCTGTCAGAAGACCTGGCCTCTGAGCTCCAGACTCTACCACTAACTGTCAGTTGGAAAGCTAGTCCTCCTTCCCTGGCCTCACTTTCTTCCTCTGCACAATGGGAGATTGGATTAGCTTGGTTAAAAGGTCTCTTCTAGCCTTAATTTATGAATATAGGAGGTAAGGCTCCTTCATAGAAGAGGCAAGAAAAGATGATGAAGAGGAATGCTCCAGAATTCCAGATGTCAGCGGTTCATTCCTACTTGGGGTATTCCTGTTTAGATTCCAGGCTTTTGTACTTTATTTAGGGTTGCAGTTCTCAGACATTCTAAATGTGAGCCTGGGAAAGAATGGCAGACCATAATCAGCTTATTATGTGATATTTGTGACTTGGTCAGAACAAACTAGGAAGTAAGTCTTGGCCAGTGGATTATTCCTTACTTCTTTTTTGTGTTTTCCTCTTTAATCTTCAAAATTTGAGAAGTAAAATTGGAAACTGACAAGAGTGTGGTGTAGTAAAAAGAACACTGGATTTTCAATTGTAAGATCTAGCAGTGAGTCCTGAATTTTGTGCTTACTAGCTATTTGGCCTTGGACATAAGCCACAGATTCTTTATTTCTAAAATGAGGTTGTTGGGCTTGATGGACCATTCCAGCCCCCAAGTTCTCTAATTCTGTGAAGAGTAAAGCCAGGTATGTTTTTTGATCAACAAAAGCACTAGGCAGACCAGAATATTTGCAGAAAACTGAGATGCAGTGGTACAATATGTTGTGTTTCTATTTGTTTCCTATAAATTAAAGTTGATAGAGGAAACATCAAATGTATTTTGTCTTTGCCTTCATACAGCACAGAATGCAGTAGCAAGAAAGCTGATTTTAAATCTGGTAGTTACCAGGTGAGTGGGTAATTCAAAATAGTTGAAGGGAAAGGATTGAAGAGTCTTGCCAAATTGCACAAGTGTAAATAGTGGGTGGTAAGAAAGATCATCTTATTTGTGTCGTTCTCAGAACAAAGTTTGGCAATAATAATCCTTCACACACAAGACAGGTGATGATTAGAACTCAGTATTAATGTTCTACAGATTAGTGGGAGGGTAGAGATTTGAATCTGAGGTGTTGGTATGAATATACCGTTTCTGCCACAGGAAGTAAAAGTGTCCTTTGGGGTAATATTTATCAGATTACTTCAGAAAAAAAATCACAGTTGGCACCATTGACTGAAAATATATATGGAACTCTGATGCCTGAATCATATTGCTTACCTACTTACTTCTGGGAAACCAGCCTTTAATGAAGGGACAGCTAATTAAAAACTATCCAGAGCTGTAGATGCCTCAAATCATTGCTTAGTTCTCTGTTCCCTGCCTTCACCACTGAACTGAATCTGTAGTTAAATTACAGATGGCTGTCTAGGTTGACTTGGAAACATGGTTATCTTTGGATTTATATGCCTTGAACAGTTTGAATAAATGATGAATGTATTACAGCTTTCTTGGATGCCTAAGTAGTTTCAACCATTTATATATGTTAATTTCATGTTGTTAACTGTGTTCTATCAATTATCTATCTAAAACTTTGGAGCCTGAAGTTCAAACTTATCCAACTTTGCCTTCAATCCTCTAAAAGTCCACAAGTTAGAATTTTCTCTCTCTTTTTTTTGCGTTGTGTAGGTGTTGTGATGTTTTGAATCCTTGGAGTGTTTTGGAAGTTCATCAGGTTTAAATGGAAATTTTGACTACTGGAGCTTCTTGATGGCCCTTCAGTGACCGGACAATAGATTTTAGAGCATCATTGCTTTGACTTCGTAGGGCTTGGGGGGAGAAGTCCACAGAAATCTACTGCGGAAAATGTTTGCCAAACTTAAAAAGAAGATTGCAGAGGAGGCTGCCATTGCACCACGGCCAGGAGGAGCTACACGTATCCCAAGGTCTATCAGTAAGGAGTCAGTTGCTTCTGTAGGAGCTGACTCAGGAGATGACTTTGTAAGTAGCTCTTCCTTCTTCTATTTATTTAATAATATAACCCATGGATATGGTTTTGGAAATGTTTTTCTTTGATACCTTAAAGCAGTGATGGTAAACCTTTTAGAGACAGAGTGCTGGGCCCCTGCCGTGTACCATCTCCACCCACCCCCCCAGACTGTGTGTCTGCTCCCATTTGGCTGATAGGTGGAGAGGTAGGTGAAGTGAAGAATGTCTTTGGGCTTAGTGGAGAGGAGGAAGGGATAAGCTCTGCCCAAGTTCCCCTGCCCTTCTAGTAATGAACTCTGTGCAGGGTGGGGAGGGTGGCTGTGTGCACACAGAGAGTGCTCTATGTGCCATCTTTGGGACCTGTGCCATAGGTTTGCCATCACTGCCTCAGAGGATTGTTTTGAAAAAGACTTTATTTTATTTTTCATTATTTGATTGCATTTAGTAGTTTAGCCACATAAACAGTTTAGGTGTCACTTTTCTTATTTTGGGACTTTTTCCTCTTAGTTTTGAGCAAATCATCCTCTTTTAGATTTGCTATTAGGAAAAACTTCCTTATACAGCCAAAAATAGAATGGGCTGCCTAGGAAGGTGATGGGCTCCTCATCACAAAAGATCATATTTAAAAGATTGGACATCTTGTTCAGAAAGGTTTAGAGCAGTGATGGGCAAACTATTGCCCATGGGCCAGATGCGGCCCCCTGAAATGTTCTATCCATGGCTGCTTCAACATTATTCCTAATCTGACAAATACAATGAATAGGATACAATACAATGAAACTTCAAAAGAGTTGCCTTAGAAACAGACTGACAGATGAGCATTTCCTTTCATTTGGCCCCCTCTTTAAAAAGTTTGCCCATCACTGGTTTAGAGGGGATTTTTTGGTCAGTTAGTGTTTGAACTAGAGGGCTTCTGAGGTCTTGTCCAACTCGTGAGATTCCCAAAGTTCTCCATAGTCCTCTTGGATTCTGAAAAATGTGTGCTCCTGGCTATTATTTCCTTAGGTGTATATGTTTTTAATATCATTGTTTATCTTTTATAAGTGCTAGGTATTGTGGTATAAGAGACTAGATGTTTTGACTGTTTATCTGTCCTGCCTTCTTTCTCATTGAATTGGCAAGCTTATCAGATGTGACTTTAGAGGAGAGGGTGGAATGGGCACATTTCTTTAGGCTTAAAACTAATTTGTAGTTTGAAATACTGAAAAAGTAAGAAGTCAGTGCATTTGAGGAAGTGATTCCATCGTGGCTTACAGAGTTCCTTTGTTGATTGACTGAAGCGGTCTTTCAAGTCAGATGACTCTTCCCATTTTTATGCCATCTGGACCCTGCGTCAAATTACAAGGCAGTGGTTGTTATTGTACATTGTAGGTATACATCAGCAGGCTTCTAGATTTGAGTTTGCATTGACTACCAGGTATAACAGGAAATACAAGTATATTTGTGCATCAGGCAGGAGGATATAGAGTTATCAGTACTAATGCTCTGGCAAAAGACCTATTTTTCCTTGATGCTAGATTGCAGCAAACACAGACTTTTCTAATAAATCAAGATTAAAGCTTTTGTGATAAAGCTTTTTGTAAACTTAGAACTTATTTGGGGAAATCGCTTTCTTTGGGGTTTCTGACCTCACTTATTTACCCTATTAATTATATATCCAAAATTAATTATTCACTAACAACAATAAAGTTTCACATACCTGTCTGTATATGTGTTAAAATACTGTGGGTTATTAGAGTAAGGTTAACTCAACCTCAAGAATTTCTGACAATATCATTGGTGTTTTTTTAGATGTAAACTTAGTCTTTACTCCTTATCTAAAGTAAAGTAATTCTTTTGTTTGTCACCATCTTTCTTTTAGGATTGGATGCTTTAGGAAAGTATATTAAGAAGTAATTTACTTTTAGGATTAGTGCTATGAATATATTTTATACCTTGTATAAATATTTTGGCTCTGCCACTAATTTAATGTAAGCTTTTGAGTAATCACATGTGAGAGGTCTGAGACTAGATGACCTCCCATTTATCCCTAACATTCTATTAGTTTATGAGTTTACAATGGATTTTTTCTAGGTAATCTATATTCTAAGAAGGAGGCTCATATCTTATGGGACTTTCTGAAAGAGACCTTCAAACTTATATCATTTATCCACAAACTCTCTAAAATCTGTATATTAGGTGAATACAGGTAGTGGTGTTGCCACTATTTAGGCAGAACAGGCCCAGAGAAACCAAGAAACTTTGCTAGTCACACAGTTAACTGTATGGCTCTGTTTGACTTCTGATTGTTTTCTTCTCAAAACTACTTTGAAATTATTCCTCATTTGATTATCCAGAAATGTTTGTATAGCATTTCTCAGAAATTATTTATAGTTCTTTATAACTTGACAGGCTTCTGATGGAAGCAGCTCTCGAGAAGACCTTTCATCCCAGCTATTTAGAAGAAATGAACAAATAAGGAAGCTAGAGGCCAAACTTTCTGGTAGGTTCGTTATATATAGATATAGCATCCCTGTGTCCTAAAAAGACAATTTAAACTATGTTGTAATTTGGATAATGCCTGGATTAGAGGTTTGTCTTTACAAGGCTTAATTTATCTGATACTTTCTTTTCGAAAAGAAAACAAAAGCATTAAAAAACAAATCCTTCTCTCAGGGCAGATCATTTTAACCACACAAAAGTCCTGCCTTCTTTTGGGGGAGCGAGGCTATGATTTCATAAGTATGGAGATGTTCCTGGTGCAGAAAATCCCTTCCACTGATGAATATTGACAAGCCACCAGTAATTTATGGTCTTAGAGTTGCCTAGAGCACTAAGAAGTTAAATGACTTGTCCAGGGTCACATAGTTAATATGTGTGGAAGAAAGGTTAGGAATCCAGGTTTTCCTGAATCAGATGGTGACCCTCTATTTGCTGAGCCATACTGGGCTTCTAAACTCATGCAATAGAGTATAAGGTTTTTGTATGAGAATTTAGGAAGTCAATACTTTCTCATTCTAATCATTATTCTTTGCTCCCAGAAGCAACTAAAAGGTAATTTGTATTGCAGTACTTGCATTGGAATATCCAAAAGCAAGAAACATTTAAAGTAATATTGTTAATTTAAGTTCAGGCCTAGTAGCATTGTAGTGTGTGTGTGTCTTCTGATGAAGACCAACCAGTGCTAAGAAGCTAGTCATTAAAATGTTGCCCACCTGGGGGTGAACTTTTTGGGCTACACAGTTTATGAAATCATCTCATAAGGCTTGGAGGAATTACAATATGCATTTGCTGAAGGAGCACCCAAGTCAGTAAAATCAAGGATCATTGACAATGTAAGATGCAACTTTAATAAAATCTCTATAGTGCGCTTTTCCCTGATTTTTAAATATGAACACTGATTTTCATAAAATTAAGTAAACATCAAGTTCTTTCACATTTTTTTCTATTAAAGCTGGGAGTGTTAGTTTTCTTTTTCTAAGCAATTGAGCTTAAGACAGATAGCTTCTGTTATTCCAGTACTACAGCAAACATTGTAGAGATCAGGTACTACTTGAAATATATACATATATAGTAACTTTTTTATGTGAGATGGGATAGTGTGGAGACATAATTTTTAGTTCTTTTTCTCTATTGTCTGTAGACTTTTTTTAATAAAATGGATATATTTGCTACCCTTGCATTCCATTAATTGTAAATTCAGTACTCTGACTTGATTTTTTTTTTCTTTTTAAGTTAAAGCAAGAGTTACAACTAATCTTTGGAGCAGCTAGCCTAGCTAAGTGGAAAGAGAGCCAGGCCTCGAGTTAGGACGCCCTGGTTTCAAATGAACCTTCAGATACTTCCTCACCTTGTGATCTCGGGCAAATCATTTAACCCCCATAGCCTAGACCAGCAGTGGTGAACCTTTAGAAACAATGCCCAAACTGCAACCCTTATGCCTCATGTGAACTGCCCTTCCACTGCTGCTGCACACCCCACCCCACCCCCGCCCACCTTACCCCAGACAGGGGAGGGAGGGAGGAAGCGCTCCCATTGGGCTGCTCGGCTTCATGTGAAAAATGTCCTCAGGCATACATGGAGAGAGGGAAGGGAGCAGCCCTGTCTTGCACACTTCAGCATGCATGCCATAGGTTCTCTAGCATGGGCCTAGACTGTAGGCTTTTCTTCCTTGGAACTGATGCTTAGATTGATTTTAAGATAGAAGGTAAGGATTAAAAAAAAGTTACTTCATCACACTTTAAAGATTGAAAACCTGAGTTTACTGGTTACAGTAGCATATAGACATAGAAGTATATGGCATTATATAATGTTCATGTAAGACAAATATGCCCTTTTGCCCAAGATAGTTCCCAAGAAGAGAGTAAATGAAGGCAGTGGAGCAAGCAAAAGAAATGATAAACCTTCTGTACAAGAAAAGAAAGGAAATTCCTTCATTAAAATTCCTTCACTAAAATCTTGAAGTCAAGAAAGATTCCTTGGTAACAGGGAGTATTTTCATGTAGCATCAATGGCATTATGAAGCTTTGTAACAGATTTCCAATAAGGCATTTGGCCTACTTTTAGTTTCCCCTAGTATTTCTCTTACTCCAACATCTGTCTCTAGGCAGTAGCTGTTATTAGTGTTTATTTGGAAGTTAAGAATTTTTTTAGGAATCCTTTTGCTTTCCCAGTCTGGTAAGGCATAATTTCTTCCTTCCAAATGGAGTATCTTATGTTGTGATAACTGTAGACTGAAGCTATTAAAGTATTTATTTCTTTGGGCACTAGGAATATCTTCTTTGGCCTCTTACAATCTTTTTTGTGCTTTCAGCCTTATGGCATTCGCCTAATACCCTTTTTATTAGGATTAGAGTTCAAGACTGTTGAACTCAGTAAAATGTTTCCATTGAATTTATATGTGTGTCATTGTTACTAAGGCTATCCTCCACTAAAGATTACCTTTTATACTTTATCTTAGAGTAGAGGTGATTAGCCCTAGATTTTAGAAAGCTGTTGCAGCAGATCCCAAGCTCTGATGGATCTAGCCAAATTGGGAAGGTCTCAGGGTGGACCCAGGAAAGAAATCATGAATCGGTTGTCAAAGGACTATCCTAGTTGAGTGCAATGGAGCTTATCACTTGAAGTTTTTGACCTGTATGTGATTAATATTTTTAGTCTTTAACTACTAAGGAATGAAGAGTTGTCTTTTATACTGTTGTTGTTGTTCAGTTGTTTCAGTTATGTCCAACTCTTCCTGGTCCCATTTGGGGTTTTCTGACAGAGGTACTAGAGTGGTTTTCCATTTCCTTTTCCAGTTCATTTGACAGATGAGGAAACTGAGGCAAACATGATGAAGTGACTTGCCTAGAGTCACTTAACCAGTAAGTGTCTGAGGCTGGATTTGAGCTCAGGAAGATGAGTTTTCCTGATTTGAAATCCTGGCTCTCTAGCCACTGTACTATAGATTTACATTAAAAATAAATGAATGAATGAATGAATGAATGAATAAATAAATTCAAAATAATGCTATTCCATTTCCTTCCTACTTCAGCTCTACTCTTTAAAAAAATAAACCTCTAGAAAATTGGAAAGGCAAAATAAATGTTCAGCATAGATTTTATAGGAATAGTTTACCTATTGAAGGATAGTCAGGTTCTATTGTGGGGCTGGGAAATAGACTCTCTGAGTATCTAGGTTTATATTACATTTTTCATTGGATATGGCAAGTGTTAATAAGATTCTTCTGAGCCAAGAGTTTCACATTCCTACAATATTAAGTAGTCATACTCTGAGATCACAGTGGCATGCTATTAGCTGAACCTGAATCTTACCCTCATGTAGTTTTGCGCAGTTGCCTTGAAAGACTGTAAAAGTGTGCGCTGAAAATGTGTTATTTAATGAATTACCAGCTATCTCATTTATGTGGTCAAAAAAGAAGTGGGGCCATGAATTTTGAAATTAAGCATTTAGTGACAGAGCATGATAATTAGACCTTGTATATCTCTTGAACTTAGTATTATCTCCTATTTGCATTCACTGTTTTGTACCATAATTGTTTGTTGTAGAACTGTTTGCTTGTATTGCTCATTGTTAAGCAGAGGGTCTTTCTAGTTTTTCTTAAAATAAATTATTTTCAATTTCAGAAAATTAGGATCATTTTGCATTCTTTTCAAAAAATTCCCTTTCTAACATTTGTCCATTCCTGATATGTACTTCTCATTCCTCATCTCTCAAGAATATGCTGAACAGGTGCGAAATTTGCAGAAGATAAAAGAGAAGCTTGAAACTGCATTAGAAAAACATCAAGATTGTACGTATTCTTTTTATGTCCCCCTCTCCCCCAATTGGTATAGGATTTTGGTGCATTTTATTATTATTTAAAAATTATTTTGCATGGTTACATGATTCTTGTTGTCTCCCTTCCTTCTTCTCTCCCCCTTCCCAGAGTTAACAAGCAATTTCACTGGATTATACAAATATTTTGACTCAAAATAGGATTAAGTTTTTAAAAAATATATTCTAGATTTTTTCCCCTTTAAAAATGGAAATCTTTGAAAATAATGTAACTGGGAGGATTGAGACCCAGGCATAGAGACAGGAGGTCCTGGGTTCGATTCTGGCCTCAGACACTTCCTAGCTGTGTGACCCTGGGCAAGCTACTTAACCTCCATTACCTAGTAACCCTTACCCCTCTTCTACCTTAGAATCGATACAGTTCTAAGATGGAAGGTAAGGGTTAAAAAAAAAGAAAGAGTAATATAACCAGCAATATATTTAGTATAACATTTAAAAACAAATATTTACTTTGATAGACAAAAAGTACAATTTATACTTATGTTAAATAGATGGGAATAATTCTTAGGTTGTCTTCTCTGAGCCGGTTTTATTGGTGTGTTAAAATCTAAAGTTGTTTATTCACTTAGCTCAGTTGTTATTGACCATCCAGTAACAGGAGATTAAAACTCAGATCTCTTCATGCTAGAGTTTAGGGGCAGCTAAGTAGCTTAGGATATTGAAAACCAAGCCTAGAAATGGGAAGTTTCTGGGTTCAAATATGACCTCAGATATTTCCTAGATGGATGACTGTGGGAAGTCACTTAATCTCATTTGCCTAGTACTTGCCTCTCCTCTGACTTGGAACCAAAATGTAGTATTGATAGGTGAGAGTTTAAAAGAGAGAGAGAGAGATCTGGGTTTTAGTCTTAGCTCCACTGGTGACCTGCTTTCTAACATAGAAGCTTCTAGTATTTATAATAATGATAATAGATGAAATTCCTCAAAAGAGGCTAAAAATGACTTACCCCAGGCAATCTGGCAATCATTTAAATGTAAGACCTCACATTCCAAATCCAGAGTACTATATGGCTTTCCCTCTAACAAGATAATGTGAAATTTGCCTAGACTGATGAAAGAGAATTTTCAAAAAGTTCTTTAGGCACTGTAGGAGAGAGGTGCTGCATACAGTATAGATAATGGTAGTGTGTTATGTTAGTGTAATTTATGCTTGATTATATACCACCTGTGCCCACCAGGGGAGGAAATAAATACCTTCCTATCTTGAGCATTACTAAGCCTAGGAGATCATGTTTGTAAATAAAATTATCAGCATAGTCCAATTCAGTTCCAGCTTTCAAATGACTTTTTTTAAACCATTACCTACCATCTTAGAATCAATACTGTGTATTGGTTCCAAGACAAAAGAGCGGTGAGGACTAGGCAATGGATGTTATGTGACTTGCCTAAGGTCACATAGCTAGGAAATTTCTGAGACCAGATTTGAACCAGGACTTCCCTTCTCTAGGCCTGGCTCTCAATCCACTGAATTACCTAGTTGTCCTCTTTCTATGACCTTTTTGTGTTGTACTCATCTTTTTGTAAATGAATATCTTAAAGTAAGTTCTGGTGCAGTCTAAGACAAGTTGGTCCTGAAATAGTCTCACTTTTTAAATAAAACTCTCTGTTAACAGCTTCCATGAGAAAATTACAAGAGCAGAATGAAACACATCAAGCCCACAGAGCCAAAATGGCAGAAGGAATGGCTTTGGCACTAGCAAAAAAGGACCAGGTAATGAATATGTGACTTAAGCACAACCAAAAGATTTGTTTTATTACAATTGGGTTAGTGATATTTCATGATTTTGACAAATGTTTTTATAGTAGTTAAAGAATAAAAAGGATTATTATGCAGATTATATGACTTATCATTTAGACTTGGGATTGGGGAAATAGTAAAAAACAACAAAAAAGTGATTTTAGCAGTGAAATATGTGCCAGGGTCTAAAAGACCAATGAGATTCTTCCATCTCCAGCTACAGGTTTATGGAGTGGAGAAAGAAAATACTACCCTAGTAGCATCCTCACTTATCTGGAGGTCAGACTTTCATTTATGCTGGTGAGATGAGTATGTTTTTGTTTTTGTTTTTTTGTACTCCTAAAACTTGAAAGTAAGCAGTTTATATAGGTCTATTAAACCCAAGCAGTAGAGTGCCTGCAGTTCCCCTTTTTTAGGAGAAACCTTGGAGCCATCATTCAAAAATTAGTAATTCAATTTACACAGCATTCTAATGATATCAGTACACTAGAAAGGGAAGAACATGAGGCAGATACACTGGCAAGAGGAGCAATAGCCATTTGCTTTGTGGCAAAGGAAGAGACAAAAAATATTTTATCATAACCTAGTATAGTAATTAAGTAAGTAAGTAAATGACAACTTGGATTCATCAAGGAAAGATTCAATTATGAATTTTTTTTTGTACTGAGTTTTAAAAAAGTTTTACAAAGTGCTTTGTCTCTATTATTTATTCTGATCTTCATAATAACCTTGAGGGGCAGGAACTACAGGTATTATTATTTCTGCTTTAAATTAGAATGCTGAAGCTTAAGGGTGGATAAGGCAGTTAATTGTCCATGGCCACACAGTATACTCTTTTTAAGGAAGTAGAATTAAGTTCTTCAAGAACAGGTTAAAAAAAAAATTAAAGTGGCAATTAAAATGGTCAGCTCTAGTCTTCCGGACAGTTTTTTTGGGAATACTCCATTAGTGATACCTGAGTAAATAAGTTGCAACTATATTTTTTAGAGGAGGTAATATTTTGGAGTAAAATGGGAAATTTGGAATCATGGGCCATTGGGACAGAATATTAATAATAGCTACTATTGGTTGTTTGGTTTTTTTTTTTTAAGTTTACTTCTCTACAAAAAAGAAATCTGTTTTTAAGGTGTTCGTTAGTTTTTTTAAGTTTGCATCTCTGCAATAGCTAACATATAGTACTTTAAGGTTGCAGAGCGCTTTACAAATATTATCTCATTTTCTCTTCACAACAACCCTGGAAGGTAAGGTACAATTATTATCCTCTTTTTAATAAATGAGGAAACTGAGGCAGACAGGTTAAGTGTTAGCTAGTAAGTGTCTGAGGCTGAATTTGAACCCAGGTCTTGCTGACTCTAGGTCAGTTCTCTGTCCACTCTGCCACCTCTCTGCCTCTATATAATCTTTTACTTCCTAATGCTAGCCATTTGGGAAAGTGAAAAGAGGACATAAAAAATATTATATGGATATTGCTAATATGAAGTATCTCCAGGGATAATTCAGCTATTTTTGGTCTCCATTAGCATGTGAAATGCTGATATGACTGACCTTTGTTCCTTTGACTTATGCTAGATGAGATATATTATGGGCACACTCTAGATGACGTTGCCTTGACTAATGCATTATTGCAATAGTATTATTGGTTATTGTATAACCAAACCCAATGTGAAATTCTCTTGTAATGTTGTTAAAATTATTATAATTATAATTCCTGTAGGGCTAAGCACTGTCACTTCCCACCAATAATGTTCCACCAAATTTCATGTTTTGACCAAACCATTGTTAAGTGAGATATGCCTTTCTAGAATTAAATGTTACAGCTTTGCTTGGTGTCAGTAGCTTGCTAAAGATCTATATTCTCTGTCCTTTTGTAAACTTTCATAAGTTCATTTTGTTATTTCATTTAGAACTTGTTGCTTTCTTAACATTAAGCCAATTTAAATGTTTTGTAACAGGATTTTTTTCTCAAAATCTTATTATTGCTGTTCTTTAAAACTATAGTCATTTTTGTGGTTTTCTTGTATTTTTTAGGAATGGGCAGAGAAGTTGACTCAACTTGAAAAAGTGAGTTTTGACTTTGTTTTTCTCAGCATTAGATACTTATCTTTTTTGGGTTTGAGAAGTCTGTTTTTTGGCTTCCGACAACCACAGAAATGAGTATTATTAGTAGAGTCACTACAGTAGGAGATAAAACCAATTTGAAAATCTCTTTGTATTCTTGTTTTTTACTAATTAAAATCAGGAATCCTTAGAGAAGTAGCTGGAGTTGAGAGCATTCTGAGGTTGGTACTAAGCTGCTAAAAAAAGAAACTCTTAACATTCAGAAAAATTGACCATTCTAGTAGCTCTGGACAGGCTCTGAAATGTCTCCTGTGAGCCTCAAGAAGTTGCTTGTTAACTCTCTGATGGGAACAAAGTTTGCTTTCATAGCTAGGATAGAAAAAATGCATTTTTCACTTCAGATAATCAGTAACATCAACTATTCACATTTTCTTTTCTTTATAAAGATATTTTATTTTACCAGTTACATGTAATAACAAATTTCCACATAAGTTTCTAAAGTGATATGATCCAAATTGTCTTCCTCCCTTTCTTCCCTCCCCTTTCCCAGAGCTGGCAAGCAATTTGATCTGGTTGGTACATGTGTATTATCATGTAAAACATACTTTCATATTGTTCATTTTTGTAAGAGAATAAATCATATAAAACTAAAACCCCAAATAAAAACTCAAATAAACTAAAGTGAAAAATCACGTGCTCTAATCTGCATTCCGACTCCAGTACTTTCTCTGGAGGTGGTCAAGCGTTCCTTCAGAATTGTCCTGGATCACTGTATTGCTGAGAGTAACTAAGTTTTTCACAGTTCTGCAGTATTGCTGTCACTGTGTACAATGTTCTCCTGGTTCTGCTTATTTCACTCTGCTATTCACATATTCTGCTGTTAATTCATTCTTCATTCTCACTGAACATGACTTCTCTTCAAAGTATAATGAAAGATGGAAATGTTCCCTTATCTTCTAGCATGAGAGCTAAAATCCATCCATAGCAACTCCTTTTTATCAGAAATTATGTTTAAATTCTATATAATTTTCATGTAACTCATTTAAGCTAATGGCTTTCTGAAATTGTTTTCTCCTATGTCTTCCCCTACCAGGCATAACTCATGCATTAAAATGATGTTTCCTAAGCTAATATAGACCTAGAGCACAAGGAGTAACCTATTAATGTAGGCCTTTATGTCTTGAGATAAAAACCTGTCCAGATATTTTGGAGCAAAAGAGAAGAAATCAATCCCCAGAGTTCCCTTCCTCCCATTAGTCTTAAATATTTTCATACCCTAAAATTGCCACCCATAATCAGTATTTTTGCTAAATGCATAATTTAATTTTTTGAGAGTAAAAACATTGCCCACAAAAATTCTCTTAATGAGTCTCAATTTCTATGGCATGAAGTACTAGTGTTTGGTGCATCATAGTTGCAAATTATATTCTCAATAAAACTGCACAAATTTTGATGATTGCCCCCTCAGGCAAAGAGGTTTCTTAGATCAGATTTTCTCAAGCTATGGTTCTTAAAAATATTAAAAACTACTGAGTTAAGTTAGTGATGTGGACTTTATTTTTATATTCCTAAGATAGAGGAAGCTATGTTAAATAAAATCTGACCTGTATTCCTTTCATTTGATTTTAAGAAAAATTGTCTTTGGGGCTAAGGTAGAACAATGAAAATGCTTGTCTAGGACTTTTTAAACCACTGTAAATATAAGTAATAGTAAATCTTGGAGATGACTAATATTTTTTAAAACTAGAGATAAAAATAACCAATAACATTTGTTATCCTTTACAGCAATTTTTGTTCAATAAATTTTCGCTTACTGATACCATTTCGTGTCTAATTGCTGTCAGTTTTAAGTTCCACTTGAATGTAGCATGATTTTCATTTTATTTTATTTTGAATAATATTTTGTCTTCCTCCTCAATCACATGTAAAAATAGTTTTTAACCTAGTTTTTAAAATTTTTTGAGCCAAATTTGAGCCCAAACCTCCTTTTCCTTTCCCTCCTTTTCCCCATCCTGAGATGGCAAGCAGTCTGATATATGTGCAATAATTATTGTAAAACATCTTTCCATACTAGTTATTTTGTGGAAGAGAACTTGAACAAACAAAAATATGAAAAAAGAAAGTGAAAAGTACTATGTTTTGGTCTGTATTCAGACTCTATCAATTCTTTCTCTAGAGAGGCATTTTTCATCCTAAGTTCTTAAGGACTCTCTTGGATCACTGTATTGCTAAGGATAACTAGGCCATTGACAATTGTTCGTCATATAATATTGCTGTTACTGTGTACAGTGTTCTTCTGGCTCTGCTCACTTCATTTTTTTTTTAAACCCTTGTACTTCGGTGTATTGTCTCATAGGTGGAAGATTGGTAAGGGTGGGCAATGGGGGTCAAGTGACTTGCCAAGGGTCACACAGCTGGGAAGTGGCTGAGGCCGGGTTTGAACCTAGGACCTTCTGTCTCTAGGCCTGACTCTCACTCCACTGAGCTACCCAGCTGCCCCCCCTGCTCACTTCATTTTGCATCAGTTTATTCTAGGTTTTTCTGAAATTATCCTTCTCATCATTTCTTATAGCACAATATTCCATTATAATAATATATCATAGCTTGTTAAGCTTTCCTCTAGTTGATGGATATCCCCTCAATTTCCAATTCTTTGCTACCACAAAAAGAGCTGCTATAAATATTTTTGTACAAATAGACCTCCCCCCTCAATTTTTTTTCAAATCTTTTTGGGATACAAACCTAGTAATGGTATTGCTGGATCAAAGGTTAAGCACAGTTTTAAAGTCTTTGGGGCATAGTTCCAAATTTCTCTCCAGAATGGTTGAATCAGATCACAACTTCACCCAGGGTATATTACTGTCCCCAAATTTCCCATATCCCCTCCAATATTTATGGTTTTCCTTTTCTGTCATATTAGCCAATTTGATAAGTGTAAGGTGGTATATAGTGTAGTTTTTAAAGGCAGTCAGTCTTAATTTGTTATTTACAGTCAACCAGTTCAGGATGTCGTGAATTGAGAAAGGAAATAACCATTTGAAGGTGATGTTCAAATTTAATTACCTAAGTGCTTCTAATAGTCTTGGTCCTCATCTACCTCATTTCTGTTGGTTTTATAAAATCTATTTATTTATTAATTGAATATTATTGCTAATTATTCAGTCTTGGTCACAGTAATAATTATTATCAATGTTGTTAACATAAAATATTAAAAAACAGTTAATATTATAAAGCTATTAACATAAAATATTCCCATAGGGACTTTTCTTTAGATAAAAATTCTTTTTGCAGAAAAACAAAACAACCAAAAACAGTTCCTCCATCTTAGTGCCTAGGATGGTATCTTGTTCTTTCAAATAGGATAAAAGGCTGTTGACAGCTCAGTTGCAGGACATGAAGAACCAAAGTTTGAATCTGTTCCAAAAGAGGGATGAAATTGATGAATTAGAGGGATTCCAACAACAGGAGCTAGCCAAAGTCAAGCACATGGTAAGCATCTTTGTTAATTACATCCAGGACACACTTAAATTGAGTTTAGCTGCCTTTTATTATTATTTTTGTTGGCATTGTGTACATTCTTTATTTTGTATTTTGCTAGCTTTTGAAAAAGGAGGAAAGTCTGGCAAAAATGGAACAGGAACTGGAGATGAGAACCAGAGAATTGAGTCGTGCACAAGAGGAGCTCTTGGTCTCTGTTCGGGGGTCTTCAGATTTGAGCTGTGAGCTGGAGATTTTGCAGAGACAGTATTCAGCACTGGAAGAGCAGAGGTTATTGCTTTGTCTGGGAGGTTGGTGGGAATTAGTTTTGATGCCATTCTGAACTTGTCTGGCCTAGGCTCTTTTCCCACTTTCATCTTGTAATATTCTTTGAATTCAATCCATTCTGAAGGGACTGAATTCATTGTACCTTGCCTGTTCAGCATTTGATCATAAGTGTTGTGACAGCAGTTCTAGTTCAGCCTGGGATCACAGGACAGCTACAGGCAGAGCTCCCTCCTTCCCTGCAAATGGCTTATAATTTGATCGGTGTCTATTATTGAAGCTAGGTCAGAATTTCTCACAACTGCTTAGTTGGGCCCCCTCTCTTCTTATATTCTCCTTTAAGGAAAACAGAAGGAATCGTCTCTCTGTTAATTGTGTTTTAGCTGGACATGAGGTTTTTTGCTTGCAGAACCTATTTCAGCTGAATTATCCAGATGTGTTCATTGGATGCTCTGTATGTTTTCTTTTCCTATGAAGGGATCATTTGTTAGCTGCAGAAACAGGTGCAGAAAATAAGATCACTACTTTGGAACAGAGGGAACAAGAATTACAAATGTTCATTCAGCAGCTTTCTATTGATTTGCAAAAGGTGAGTTGTGGAAAAGAATCTGGCTTTCCCTAATTCATAAAATATAGTACAATAGATTTAATTATTATGTATCTACTGTGTATAAAGTATTGTGCTATACGACGGGGAGATATATAGGTCATTATGAAACAAAGTTTCTGCTCTCGAGAGGCTTACATTTGAGTTCAAGGATAACATACTTTTTCTGTAATACGCAGTATTACAGAATAAGTGCAGTAAGGATGCTCTGTGAGGTCTCAGAGGGAAGATTATTTACAGGAGAGATTAAAGATTAGAGAAGGCTTTCTTAGAAGGTGGTGTTTAAGTTGGACTTAAAAGGATGGAGAGAAATTCAGTTGTCATTGAGGTAGAGAGGAAGAAATAGGAAACATTGTGAACAAAGGCACAGAGGTAAGAGTGTGGGGCTTTGGCAGTCAGGGAAACTGAGGGGTTATCCTCGTTGTCCCTTATGGATTTGTTCCATAGCTAACCTTGGAGAAGCAGTGAGTGTAAGAGTGCTTTTTAGGTCTTTTGTTATATGGTATGTACCTATACCAGCAATTTGTGAAAAATTCAATATTGGTTTTGAATGATAAAAAGAACTCATTATGTTGTATTTTTGTGTTTACATAGAGTCTTTTTACCAGCCCTGTGGGCTAGGGAGTCTATTTTTTTCCCATTTGGTGGATCAGGAACCTAATGTTCATAATCACATCTATTGAAAATGCAGACCTGAACCCTTATCTCTTGCCTTTAAACTCAGTGTTCTTTTCCCTCTACCATGGTGTTTGGGGAGAACGTGATCAAACTAGTTAAAGAATTAAATATGGTTTTCTTGAGAGAGATTGAAGAGGGAGAGTGTAGCATGATGGTGATTGTTCTAATAGAGATATCCTGAATGATGCTTTTTTGCCTAAAAGCCATGTCAATAAAAGCAACTTGGCTGCCTCTCACATGGAGCACAGGAAAACTTCCTGATCTTTAGAATTCAAAATAGTGAACAAAGGTGCCTGTAGACAGCTTTAGAATGCAGAATTCTCCAGGCTGATTGTTCATTCAGGTAGCATAGAAACTAATAATTACAACAGTAATTGAGGTGAGTTAAGTCAGGTGAAATATTAATGGCTGAAATGAAATATTTGAATTTTGAGAATTAGGGATTTGGCCTTATAAACCTTTAAAAATGCTTTGTAAAATTGAGTTACTATTAATGACAAATACAAAAAAAGCAGTTTCAAGGTTGCAAATTTTTTTCTACAATGTAGAAAAAATGTAATTATACCCATTTTAATAAAAATTTTTTGTTTACAGCTATGATTTTATTGGTGTAGAAAAATCTAGATGAGGAAACTTTCTGCTAATACAAGTCTTTATTTCTGCAACTTAGATACTTAGAGAGTTGACAGGATACTAAGAAGTTTGTGACTTGCTCAGGGTCACAAAGACAGGACGTGTCAGATAGGACTTGAATTCAGGTTGTTTTGACTTAAGAATTCCAAGACCAGCTCTCTATCCAGTGTGCTACCTTTTCTCTTAGTGGTAGTAGATGGAGTTTTAGTTGTAGTTGTAATTGTTGTCATCATTGTTATAGTAGCAGTAAACTAAAACTTTAGCTTTACTACAGTGCTGGAATATGGACAGGCTAGATATGATTCATAAGTATCAACTCAAATGTATCACAGTGGCACAGTGATTACTAGCAAAGATTTAGCCAGCTTCTTGTCACATGCAAACCTGATCCAACTTTTAAAAAATATTTTATTTTCTTCCCCCAATTAGATGTACAAGCAATTTTTAAACTTTGTTTTTAAAAATTTGAGCTCCAAATTCTCTCCTTCCCTCCTTTCCTTCTCCCCTCCCTGAGACAGTATGTAACCTAATGTAAGCCATATATGTGCAATCATGTAAAACATATTTCCATATTAGTCATTTTGTGGAAGAAAATTCAAACAAAAAAATCGAAGAAAGTGAAAGATAGTATACTTAAGTCTGCATTTAGACTCCATCAGTTCTTTCTCTCGAGATGGAAGGCATTCTTCATCATGAGTCCTTCGGGATTATCTTGGATCATTGTATTCCTGAGAATAGCTAGGTCCTTCACAGTTGTTCATCATACAATATTGCTATTAAGATGTTCTTCTCGTTCTGCATACTTCACTCTGCATCAGATCATGTAAGTCTTTCTAGGTTTTATTTTTGAAATCCTCCTGCTTGTCATTCCTAATAGCACAATAAATAGTATTCCATTACTGTGATATATACCACTTGTTCAACTAGTCCCCAGTTGATGGGCATCCCCTCAAATTTCTAATTCTTTGCCACCACAAAAAAAGCTGTTATAAATATTTTTATGCAAATAGGTCCTTTTCTTTATCTCTCTCTCTCTCTCTCTCATTCTCTTTGGGATACAGACCTAGTAATGATATTACTGAATCAAAGGGTATCTACAGTTTTGTTTTGTTTTTTTTAATAGCCCTTTGGATCTGATCTTCCTTTATAGAAAACATTCTGTTACCAGAAGTTAAGAACAAAAATAAGTCCTCCAAATATACTCCAGTTATATTTTTATATACTTAATACAAAGTACTCACAACTTATATCACTAAAAGAAAATCTATGTACACAAGAAAATAACATATTGACCGAGGATCAAAAAGGATTATAACCAGGAGAATAGTTATTGAGTAAACAAGCATTAAACTCTTGCCAAAGGTGAGAGTTGAGTCTTAAAGGAAGCTAGGGAAACCAGGAGGGAGAAGTGAAAAGGAGGAGGAAGAGAAAGCATTCTGGGCATGGGGAATAGTCAATAAAAATGGTTTTGGGAGATGGAGTGTCTTGACCAAGGAACAACAAGGAAGCCCAGGTCACTGGATCATAGAGTATGTGGAGGAGACTAAAGTAGACTGGGAAAATAGGAACAGGCTAGATTGTAAAGGACATTAAAAGTCAAATGAGGATTTTATGTTTAATTCTGGGGGTAATAGGGATCCACTAGAGTTTACTCAGTAGGTTGATGATACATACCTGCGCTTTAGGAAGCTCAATTTATCAACTGAGTGGAAGATGGTATGGAGAGACAGGGAAAACAAACAAAAACTATTGGCACAGTCCTGGCATGAGAAGATGACAGCCTGTACCAGTGCAGCAGTTTTATAAGTGGAGAAAAGGTCATATAGGGCAGAGGTTGATACGGTAAAAACAAGACTTAGCAGTAGATTTCAAATGTGGGATTAGTGAGAAGAGCATATTCTTAACAGTAATAGAGAAGTTGGGATGAGGGCAGGGTTTGGAGAGTAAGTTAATGTTCAGTTTGTGATATCCAGTAGTTAATCATTAATGTGTAAATGGAAGTCAGGAGAAAGGTTAGGGCTGGACAAGTACATTAGACAATCATCTGCATAGAGATGATAATTTTTTCCATTGACGGTGATGAGAACATCAAGATAGTGTAGAGATAGACTCTTGGTGAACACCCATGGTTATAGTGAACATGTCCTGATGGAAGATCCAACAAAAGAAGCCATAAAATCATCTGACAGAATAACTAGGAGAGAACAGTGTCCAGGGAAATTAGAGAGGAGAGAGTATCCAGAAGATAATATGAATAGTGTCAGAAGTTGCAAAGAGATCTTAATGTTGTTCTGCCTATCACTAGTAATGTACCAAGGAAGCTCTCAGTGATTAAGCTAAGACAGTGCTTTATTCAGTGACAAAAAACAATCATCTTGACTATCTCTCCAAAGTCTATAGAGTATCAAATATAAAAGAAGAATAATAGGATGATGACTTGATTCTGGGCTATTTCTCTCAACCCTTTCAACAAAGATAATAAGATGATAATATTAACTCACACAATATGAACAGAACACAGGGGATGATCACCCCAAGTTAGGCATAAAGCAGTTAATACTTCCTCATCATTAAAGAGGAAAATGAATGAAAAAATATTCCAGAGAGGTGATTAACAAGTTAAAAACTTAACCAAAATATTGATGGAACTGACATCATTTCAAAGAGCATTGGTAAAGGCTAATAATAGGGACATGCCACTCAATGTTGTCAAATACATCCAAAATGATTTATATCCCCAAATGGGCCTATAAAATAGCTACGATCCAAGAATGAAATCAAAAGGCCCACCGTCAGCAACATCCACAGGAATTCAAGCAATGGTATAACAAGAGGCATTTAACAAATGGCTGATGAATCTCAGGGATTTATTTACAGAAACAGGTTTATGATAATGAATTACCACATTACCACAAGCTGCAAAAATTGACTTCCTACTGAATATCCTGGGATATACTACTTGGTGGTCAGAGCTTTGCATTAGAAGCTTACTCCCCCTCATAAACTAATAGATGAGAAGTTTCCCTATTATGAATGCAAGCCTCAAAATATAATTCAGAAATCTGGAGATAAATAGTAATGAAACCAGAGTATTATGACAAAGGAAGCTTTTGCTCTTAGTTACTCAGACAAAAGGCTGATCCATAAGCATTTAAGAACATTTTTAATGTCATACCAAATACTCATAATATCTTAACAGCATGGAATTAGTTTTCATTATGTAGAAACCCAATGGAAGAAATTGCAACCATGTTGGAGCAAGTTTGAAGTACGTATCCTCCCTGTTGTCTTTTCTGATATTGCAGTTACCCTGAAATTCCTTGCAGTGAGCCTGGGGAAAATAATATGACATCCCAGTACTTTTATTCAGTTTTTAAAAAAGCGGTTTACCTGTTCAATGTCTCTGGAATATTAGACATAAAAGAGTAACAGCAATATGATGACCTTTCCAGGCCCATTTCTATTTGAACTTCATTGAATGAAGATGAGAATAGGATCACAAAAACAATCATTTTTACACTGATCAAAATATATTCTGCCAGGAAATATGTCATTGTAGTCTATAAAAACTTCTCACCTACTTAGCAAAATATGACCTAGTGGCAGAAGCTTGCTATTTTTCATAAACTGACAAATGACATCCCTGTTATATAAGCACAGACTTTACAAAATCTTTGAAATTTCACCAGTTAAACTGAGGTGTACTGTTACTGGATTCAAAATTGTTATCCACTATTGACATAATGGATCTATAACAGACATAACTAATCCATAAAATTTGAAGAAAAATATTTTTAATGTTAATAAATATGCATAACAGGGGCAGCTGGGTAGCTCAGTGGATTGAGAGCCAGGCCTAGAGACCAGAGGTCCTAGGTTCAAATCTGGCTTCAAACACTTCCCAGCTGTGTGACCCTGGGCAAGTCACTTGACCCCCATTGCCTACCCTTACCACTCTTCCACCTATAAGTCAATACACAGAAGTTAAGGGTTTAAAATTTAAAAAAAAAAAATATGCATAACCTCCAAGCTAATTCAAAGAAAGCTTTGAAAACAGAAATCACCAGGCGATAATGATGCAGGAACAAGATGGAATACATGTAATTCCTGTTGTCCTGACTGCTTCTAAGATTGTCCTGAATTGCTTTCATTGAGTCTAAAGACAAGAAGTTTACATCTCAATCCTTTCATTCATTTGCAAAGAGCAGTTATTTATTCACCTACACAGAAGTGTGTAGAATACACAAGAATACTAAGAAAGGAATACTCTGTAGCAGTTATGGTGAACCTTTTAGACACTAGAGACCAAGTGCCTATACTGCAACCCTCTTGCCATTTGTGAGTCCCCAAGCCCCCTTACACCAGATAGGGGAGGGAAGAAGTGCTCCCATTGATCTGGTGGGCAGAGGGGCAGGTCATATGAGAAATGTTCTCAGGTGTGGATGGAGAGGGGGAGAGGGATAGCCCTTTCTGGCAGGCTCCAGCAGGCATGCCATAGGTTCACCAACACAGTTCTGAAGAATACTTTCAAGATAGCAGCTTTTCTGAGATCATTTCTATTTGAACTCCAATGAAAAAAGGTGAGAACCAGATGAGGACCAGTAGGAATAGCTTATATTTATGTAATGTGGTAAGACTGACAAAGTGTTTTATTATAGATTTATTATTTGAGCCTTAACAAAACCCCATGAGGTATGTGCTACAAACATGGTGATCCCTCTTGTATGCATTAGGAAGAAGATTCAGGGAGGTGAAGGAGGGCTCCAGAGTCACACAGCTGCTGTGATCACATCTAAGTCATGAATCACTTCCAGATTACTTTCATGATTTCTTCCGGCCTTGCCACTTCTGCCCAAAGGCAGACAAGGCTACTGTGGTCTCCCCTTCAGCTTTCTTATCACCCCTTTCTATTGCTCCAGAAAAAAACATGTGAGCACCCAGCCCTTTGCTTTGACACCAGTCCCCAAGGAGGAGGTGAATGAGCCCTTGTATGCTTTGCTCTGGGCTCTCATGTCTGCTGAATCTTCCTACCCATTGAGATGAATGGGGAATGTAGTCAGGTAGAAACATTAGGAAGGGCACAGCCTACCTCCCGCCCCCAGGTTCTTTGATGTTTTTGTTTTTGTTTTTTTGCAAGCAAGTCATGTTCTTGTGGAGCCTACAAGAATTACTCCCTAGACTTCACTCATTTTTTCTGGTCATTCTATGCTGACCTCCAAACCCACCTCCCTGAAAATCATCGTCTAAAACATGCTCATTGGAACCGGATTTGCTTAGTTAGCAAGCATGGAAAGGAAATGCAGCACATTTCTTGGTACAGGATTAATTTATTCCGATTAGTAAACTAATGTCTCTGGTGTTTTTTTGTGTGTTCTTACCTTAAAGTGTTACCAAGTCATTCCTATTTCTACATTTTCTATAGTATTCATATCTCTAACAAAAATATTTTGACAGTCACTTCATTCATTCTGTAACATTTTAGGTAATAGAATCTGCAATGTTTTTAATTATGCATTTATTACACTGTTAGGATCTTGGAATTTTAGAGCCGGAAGGGATCTAACTATTTTTTTAAAAAATACAGAATTCAGAAAACTAATTCTCCTTCCCAAAATTGTAGGCCCAGATTACAGCAGCTTGTTCTGAGAAGAGGTTGGGCATGTTGCAGGCTGAGCATGAGGCTTTGAAGCTTGACAATGAACAGCAGAATCAAAAGGTAGGGAAGTTTAGGATAGCAAAGGGAGTGACAAAACTGAAATAATATTAATAATAACAATAGCAGCAATAATAGTAAAAGATCAGATAATCTCCTGGGGTAGAAAGGACATTGGATTTATAATCAGAAGGCCTGGGCCCATATTTGGGCTTTGACTTCTTCACTGTATGACTGACCAAGTCACTTTAGTCCTTTGACTTGCTTGACACTCTTATACAAAATGGGGTTGGCATTAGCACTTCGCACTAAAATTAGGTGAGTTGTTCAGGCCTCTGTCTAGATCCTAGGATCTGTAGTCTAACTGGGTTCCCTCCATAATATCTACATCAGGAATTTAAACTTTGTGAAAGCTACATAGAAATGAAGGTTAATAACTGTAATATATTGCTACAGCACATTCTAGTTACAAAGTGTTGGATTTCTCCAGAGAGCCTACACTTTTATTTCCTTAAGGTGGGGAGTGGCTTAGAGTAGGACCCAGCAGCTACTCACCCTGGCTAATTCTTCTTATTCAGTCCTTTCCCCTAGGCTCAAACATACCAGCTCCCAGATCTGACCAAAAACACAGCTTTTTAGGGACAAAAAAATTAATGCCAAATGCAAAGGAAATATCCAAAGCGTCCAGCTGATTCTCTTGTTCACCTACAGCTAGAATTTTCATCAAATTCTTCCTTCCTGTTCTCTTTCATTACAGAAATCATAGCCCTGTCTCCCAGCAATTATGCCAGCTTCTTTGTTACTATGTCCTAACTGCTGCTGTGCCCAAAAGTGCCTAAAGTATCAGCCCACTCCTTTCTTATTTTTATTCTTTGCCGCTTCAGGAAAGTAGAAATATCCATAGGATTTCTAGAAGCCAGTGTGGCATAGTCATTGCATCACAAGATTTAGAACCTGAAGAGAAGGGATTTTAGAAATTATCTAGTTCAACCCTTCATTTTATTTTTAGAATAAAATTTTATTTTCAATTTCCAATTCACTCCCTTTCCCTCTTCCCTCTCATTGAGAAGGCAAGAAAAACAAAACCTATTGCAAATATGTATAGTAATATAAAACAAATCTCTGCATTAGTCATGTTCATTAAATATTTGGATATGAATGTGATGGAATATTATTTACTATAAGTGATAAAAGGAATAGTTTCAGAAAAACCTCTGTTTCTTGATCAGTACCAAATTGTTTTGGTAGTTTCAGCTATGTAGGATAGTTTGAGATAGGGAATGCCTAGGTCTTCTTCCAATTTTTTTTCATTGATTCAGTTCAAATAATTGAGTCAGTTTCATTGATTTGATGATCTTTACCTTTTGTTCCTCCTGATGAATTTTGACTTTTTTTTCTAGTTCCCTATAGTAATTCTTTGGTATTTTGATTGGTCTGGTATTGAATAACTAAATTTAGGTAGTACTGTCTTTTTTATTATATTGATAGCCAAGATCAAATAGCATTTATCCAATTATTTAGAGTGATTTGCAGGTAGATTCCCAGACATTTTCAGTGTCATTTTCTTTTAAATGGAAATCTCTGTCTCTTCCTGCTGGGTTTTGTTGGTAATATAAAAAAAAAAAAATCTGGATTATTTGTATAGGTTTATTTTCTATCCTGCAACTTTGCTTAAGTTGTTCATTGTTTCGGTTAGTTTTAGTTAGAGTTGACTCTTAAGGTTCTAAGTAAACCTTCATATATATCATCTGTAAAAAATGATAATTGTTTCCTCATTTCCTATACTTATTTCTTCAATTTCTTTTCCTTGTCTTTTTGCTGTTAGCATTTTTAGTACTGTATTGAATAGGAATGTTGACAATGTAAAATAAAAATGTCCTTTGGAGTGGTAGAGCAATAGGAGATATTGGTGAAACCTCTCCTATATGAATGGTAAAATGAGTTTACTTTGAATCTGCTATAGTGACCCTGCAGCTGAATGTGGTTTGTGATGAATCAGTTGACAGGGTATGTTGCTCACTTGTCTCCATCTATTACCACTGACTAATGAGGGAGTGACTGGTTTCCCACAATTAGTAATTAGATATAAAATGAATTCAAGAGTAATAAACTATGATATTCTAAACTCTATTTCTGACTGCAAATGTTAAATTTAAACCTAGAAGATCAGTAAGACATCTTTAGTCTTTAGTAATGTCCAGGAGAAGTGGTAACTGACAGACTTCCCCTTGGAATGTTGAGAATTAACCAGGTCAGTATCAGTTTCTTTTATATTAACTAGTTTAATGATGATAAATAAGGTAAAGGAAAGGCTGGGGTGAATAGTGAGGAAAGAGGGATTAAAGATGAATCCTAAACCTTATCTATATAATGAATTTATGCTAAATCTTCAGTAGATTCCTAAAGAAGCTGATATCCTGAAGTCTGCCTGGCAAGATTGCCTGGCCAGGCCAGAGGCTGGACTCTGATTGTTTGATGGTATATCTCAGTTCAAGATGATTTTGATTTTATAGTTGATCTTCTTGTTGATATTTAGTAGATTTGTATATGGATATTGAATGATGACTAAAGCTGGATGCTGATAGCACTGTTAACCCAGAATAGTCAATGAGCAGTCTAGGTACCTAATCCTACCAGATATCAGTAACCTAGCTAAGAGACAATCCTGAGATGATCCTGCCCTCCCACCAGTATCTCAAAATTGAGACCCTTATGTTCTAAGTTTTCTTCCTTTTGTAAGCACATCTCAACTGACTTTTGGTCTCATGCCAGCTCAGTGCCATCTCTGCATTCTGTGTTCCAACTCAGTAACTGGCAATCATGCTGGTCCATTTCACTTGCCAATCTTACTGAGTTTATTTCTATTACAAATAATACTTGTTCTTGGTTTTAGAGAGATACTAATCATCATTTTAAAGAAAGCTCCATTTATTCTTATTTCCTAGTTGAATGAGTATTGAATTTTGTCAAAAAACTTTTTCAGCATCTCTTGAAATAGTCACAAAATTTTTCTTTTCATTGATGTGAGGTCATTTATGCTTATAGTTTTTCTAATATTGAACCAACCCTACATTCCTGTTATAAATTAGTTTGCCCATAGTGCATGATCTTCATGATATATTGTGTAGTTCCATTGCTAGTGTTTTATTTTTACATTAATATTCATTAGGGAAGTTGATCTATAATTTTCTTTCTCTGTTTTAGGTATTTTATGGTATTAGAATTATTTGTTCTTTAAATGTTTGGAAAATTTTGCTTATAAACTCATTTGGTCCTGGCTTTTTTTTTTTTAAGGAGTCTGCTTATGGCTTGTTCAATATCTTTTTCCTAAGAATGAGTTATTTAAATAGTCACTCTATTTTGTTCATCTGGGCAATTTATAATTTCATAAGTATTCATCCATTTCATTTAGATTGCCAGTTTTATTTGTATATACTTAGGCAAAATAGCGCCTAATAATAAATTTTTCCTTCTTCATTGGTTATAAATTCATCTTTTTCATTTTTTATAATAATTTGATTTTCTTTTTTAAAAGATCAGCCAATGTCTTATCTGTTTTTATTATTGTTTCTTCAAAAAACCAATTCCTTGTTTTATTTTTAGTTCATTTTTTTAAACTTTCAGTTTTGTTAATGTCTCCTTTGATTTTCAGGATTTCTGTTTTGGTATTTAATGGGAGGACTTTAATTTGTTGTTTTTCTAGGGTTTTTTTTATTGTATGCCCAGTTTGTTGAACTGCTCCATTAAGCAATTAGAGACATAAATTTCCCCCAAGTTGTGCGTTTACATCCCACAAATTATGTTGTCTCATTGTTGTCATTATCTTTAATGAAATTACTGTTTTTATGATTTTTTTCTTTGATCCACCCATTCTTTAGAATTAAATTATTCAGTTTCCAATTTTTAATTTATTTCAAAGGCCCTTTATTATAATTTTTATCACAAAGGATGCATTCAGTATTTCTGCTTTTCTGTATTTGTGAAGCTTTTATGCCTTAATACACAGTCAGTTTTTGTGAAGGTGTCATACAAAGCTGAGAAATAGAAGTACTGTTTTCTGTTCCCAGTTAGTAATCTTCATATACAAGATTCTTCATAGTTAACTTTTTCTAAACTTTTATTCTTCTATCTTGTTTTCTTAATGGTTAGATTTATCTTGGTCTGAGAAGGGTAGTTAAATTGAGACCTTTAATGAAAGATAGGGAAATTGATCCCCACAAAGATAAAATGACTTGTCCAAGGTCACACAAGCAATAAATAGCAGAATAGGGGCAACTAGGTAGCACAGTGGATGGAATGCCAGTCTTGGAGTGGGGAGAACCTGTGTTCAAATCTGGTCTCAGATACTTCCTAGCTGTGTGACCCTGGGCAAATCACTTAACCCCATTTGCCTAGCCCTTGCCCTTTGGTCTTAGGGTTGCAACTAAGACAAAAAGTAAAGGTTTAAAAAAAAACCAATAAGAAGCAGAATAATAACACTCTTCATGCTTTTTTCTCCCACTATACTTACCTTCACCTATAGTATTTCATTTTTCACAAAAGGCCTTTGTTAGAGTTTGCAAGTTAAGTATTGTTGTAGCAAGGCTCTTGTTTTAAGAACAATAGTAATAGCTCACAAATCTATAACTCCTTGAAGGCTTTAATCACTGTGTTCTGCAAACAGCTATTTGAGATAGTTTTTTATTAATCCCATTTTATTGAGGAGGAAACAGTAGCTCATGGAGGTGAATTGACTTTTCATTCCATGGTAATACAGCCAGCAAATGTCAGAACTGAGATTTGAACCAGATGTTCAGAATCACAAGTTCAATGTTACTCTCATACACAGCATATATGAGTAACTTAGTAACTTATTGGTAAGGTTCAACTTTCTTCAACTGTAAATGATCTCCAGCTCATTTACAATTTTATTTAGACTTCTTATGTACATTTAAAATAACCAATATAATTATCCTCAATATATATTTCATATCTTCGCTACTACCAGTAAGAATAGGAATAGTTATTGACAATATGTAGGTTTTTTTTTTAAAGATGTAGCATATCATCTCATTTGACCCTTATAACAACCCTATAAGGGCAGGTTTTGCTTATATTATTATTCCCATTTTACATATATGTCCAGAAATGGACTTTCAAAGAGGTTAAATGAATTGTACATGGTTACATAGTTAGGAATTGTCAGAAGTGGGTGTCTCCAGATTCCCAATTCCAGCCTCTTTTCTCAACGACATCATCACACTTCTGCAAGCCTTTGTAAATTCCCAAAAGGCAGGGATTCGTTTATTTCATTCTTATGGTCTCAGTATTTTGTACACTTGCTTTGCACAAAAACAAAATTTAATAAATTCTTGTTGGATATAATTGAATTGATAGCAGCTGAAAACTGGAAGGATATTGCCAGGGTGAGACTAGATAACCTTGCTTAGCTATTGATGGCTTAGTGATTGATTGTAGTCAGAGAAAGATTTGAATTTTTCCTAGTCTTATTTCCTGTTTAGCCAACTAAAACAACCTAAGTGAATATGATATATGGGAGCATTCTCTTCTTTTAAAAAAAATTTAAAATTTAATTTAGGCTTTCCTTATATTTTGAAGTTAATAAATGATGTGGTCATAGATTAGATGAGAATATTGAGGGATTTTTAATGCTTTTGCATTTTGAACTTTATTGGTTGGAACTATTCTGAAATTATACAATTGAATCTTTTTTGGGAAAATTGCTTTGCTTAGACCAGTGATGGCGAACCCTTTAGAGATAGAGTGCTGTGTCCACCCCTCTAGCTTGCTCCCAGCCCCACCCCTTATCGCAGACAGGGGAGGGATGAAGTGCTTCCATTGGGCTGCTAGGCAGAGGGGTGGGAGATGTGAAAAAATGTCATCAGGCATGGTGGAGAGAGGGAAGGGAGCAGCTCTGCCTGAATCCCTCTGTCTTTCTAGTAACAAATTTTTAGTCATTGGGGAGGTGGGAAAGAGGAAGTAAGAGGAGATAGTGACTCTTTGTGTGTCATATTTTGCACTTGTACCATAGATTCACCATCTCTGGCTTAGCCCATTACGGAGTGATAGTCACGCTTGTAGATGTTATTGACAGTGTGTGTCCTAAAGCTATCTTTTAGTGTCTTGGATTTTGGCTTATTAATTCAATATTCTATTTTTTTGAGTTGATTAGCAAAATAGATTTTACTTAATTACCTTACACATGGAAATTAATAGATCTGTTGCGCCTAAACACCAGACATTTCCAGTTGTATGACTAAATTTTGCTCAGTGTTTGGGTTTCTTTGGGTCTATTTAATTATATTTACTTTCATGAAACTACTGTAATCAAAGCTGAGGGCCACCTTCAGAGATCACAGAATCACAGTTATAAGGGACCTCAAGTCATCCCACCTAGTACATAGTGTAATAAGAATTCCTTCAACAACATCCCTCATAAATAAACTTGGAGTTCACATTGTGTTATGCCCCAAGTACATCCCACAGTTCTTCATAATTCTTTTGTGGTCATTTCTAAAATCTCTTCAGTGAGGTGACTGGTCAGTGACTAGCACTAGAGTTTCAGCTATACAATTAAACTTCACTAAATTGATTTGGGGGTTGGTCTCTGATTATTGCAAAAAAAAAGTGAATTTTTGAATAATTGTCAATATATACTTAACTATTTTGAATATTTGAGCAGTCTGCACACACATGGATTTCTAATGATATGGTTCACTTTTTAAAAAACTCAACCCCTGCTTTAGGGCAGTCTTAAATACTTAAGTATTTTTAATTAAATGAAGACAAACCTCAGGACATAGGCTCAACAATTCCTGTACTACTAATCTTGATTATAACAGCATAGACTTGGTATGATTAAAATGGGTTCTGACTCATGAAAACAATTTAATTCTTTTAAAGAATAGAAGCATCAATCCAGCATCCTGGCCAGTTTCCAGGACAGGTAATTCCATTACTTCTTCCGAGATCCCTGATTGCTTTAAGTGGGGAGAAAGATATGATTGACTGAATGTGTCCTGAAGCTCTTTTTTTTTTGTGGGCATGAGGACAAGTGAAGGATTTCCTGGTCTAGTGTGAAGTAGGAGTTAATCCTTTTGGGATGTATGAAATTAATTGAATTCTGAGGAACTTTTGGGTGTTGAGAGAGAAGGATTTGCTTGGTTGAACATTTTTTTTTAACATAACAGGCTGCTGTCAAAGCTGAAGAGAGAGATAAACTCATTGAACATTTGCAGGAAAAGGTTTTGTCCTTGGAGAAGAGATTAGAAGGAAACTTATCAGGGGAGGAACATGTACAGGAGCTGCTCAAAGAGGTAATCTTAATCTCCATCATTCTCCCCCTGGTTAGTGTCAGAGTGAAGCAGTGGTGAGATATGATTTTTCCTCCTGCTTCTTCTGTTGAATACTTCCCCATCCTTTTAAGTTCAGTCTTTTAAAGTCATCTTTATGATGTCTCTTAAATCTGCATTGTGTAAAAAGCTTGTTCCCTTATCCTTCATGTAGCACTTTGTAAATCCCTTGTGAACCCACGTCTTAGGACTGGACAAGCTGGGATTTCATGGTATTGGGAACTCTTATCTATTATCAGCACCTTTTCTGCAGCTTCTAGTGTTGTAGCACTGCTGGGGGCACCTAGAGTTGGCCAGAGAGCCAGTATGTGTCTTGTCAGTTAGAACTTAAAACCATTTCTTTTTTAACCCAATGCTGGCTCTCTACCAACTATCACACTGTTGTATACTATTGAATATTATAGTTACTGGTGTTCTTTTCATATCCCCTATAAGAATCTAATGACCATGAGAGCAGACAGAAACTACACAAAATCTAAAATCAGTGTTTCCTCCAGCATTCTAGTACAGTGGAAATTGTAAGTGCCTCTTTTGTTTTTGAATTTGAATTCAGATATTACATAATCATAGAATTTCACAGTTAAAAAAAACACACTAAAAGTCAGCCAATCAAGGAAGAAAGTTCTCCTTATCTATAGCTTACTGTTCTCATAGAAATAATAATTTTATTATACCTGCACTTATCCTCAAATAAGAGTCTTTTCCCAGGAACTGAAGCACTTTTCTTGCCACTAATAAGAGATAACTATAATTTGATGACATGCTATTTACAAATAGACTATACGTACCAGTCTATATTACTTAGTTGTTGTTGTTCAGTTGTTTCTGATTCTTTGTGACTCCAGAGGTTTTCTTAGCAAAGATAGTGGAATAATTTGTCATTTCCTTCTCCACCTCATTTTACAGATGAGGAAACTGAGGCAGATAGGGTTAAGTGACTTGCCTAGGCTCACACAGCTAGTAAAGTGTTTGAATTTGGATTTGAACTCGGCTCTTCTTTTGACTCCAGGCCTGTCACTATCCACTGCACCACCTTAGCTGCCCAGTCGGTGCTACTTGGATGCTCTTCTTTCTTCCTTGTTCCTCCTCCCCTTTGTGTTCTCCTGTGCGTGAAGATAAACAACTATGGACACAGACTTTTATTAAGAAAAGATTATACTGCAGGTTAGCTATGCCTGGTTTGTAGAAAGCCAGAGAGAGTGACTATTTAACTAATAATGCATGTGTGATGATTTTCTCTTTTTCAATTCTTTCAGAAATCTGTTGCAGAACAGAAATTGGATGAAACAAGGCAACAGTTGTTGGCTGCTAGGACCAGCCAAGCTGAAACAGTTAGCCTTCTGGAGACCCAGGTACTATTTCCACTGTGTTCTGTGTTTGTATTGTAAGTGCTTTATGTCTATGAGGCAGTGTGTCTGTGTGACAAAAACTTATTCTGAAATTATAAATATCTTAGAGTTATGAATTTAGGAGGGCAGCTGGGTGGCTTAGTAGATTGAGAGCTAGGTCTAGAGACAGGAAGTCCTACGTTCAGATCTAGCCTCGGACACTTCCCAGATGTGTGACCCTGGGCAAGTCACTTAACCCCCATTGCCTAGCCCTTTCCACTCTCTGCCTTAGAACCAATATGCACTATTGATTCTAAGATGGAAGGTAAGAGTTTTATTTTTTTTTTTTCTTTAAGTTCATTTAATTAATTTAGGGTATTTTCCCAAAGTTACTTGAATCATGTTCTTTCCCTCCCTTCCTCTCACCCCTCTCCCATAGCCAACAGGCAATTCCACTGGGTTTTACATGTGTCATTGATCAAAACCTATTTCCATATTATTAATATTATTTGCACTAGGGTGATTGTTTAGAGTCTTCATCCCTAATCATGTCCCTATCAAACCATGTGATCAAGCAGTTGTATTTCTTCTGTGTTTCTGCTCCCACAGTTCTTTCTCTGGATGTGAATAGTGTTCTTTCTCATAAGTCCTTCAGAATTGACCTAGATCATTGCTGCTAGTAGAAAAGTCCATCATATTCGATTGTGCCATAGTATATCCATCTCTGTGTATAAGGTTCTCCTGGCTCTGCTCCTTTCACTCTGCATCAATTCCTGGAGGTCATTCCAGTTCACATGGAATTCCTCCAGTTCATCATTCCTTTCAGAAATGGTATTCCATCACCAACCCATACCATAATTTGTTCAGCCATTCCCTAATCAAAGAGCATCCCTTCATTTTCCAATTTTTTTGCCACCACAAAAAGCGGGTCTATAAATATTTTTGTGTAAGCCTTATTCCTTATTATCTCTTTGGGGTATAAACCCAGCAGTGGTATGGCTGGATCAAAGGGCGGGCAGTCCCTATGGGCATAGTTCCAAATTGGGAAGGTAAGGTTTTTAAAAAAAATTATAAATTTAGGAATGCTTTTCCATCTCACTGTTTTTAGTACCAGAGGTATGAGTGATTCAATGAATAGTACCATCTGGTCTCTTTAGGCTTAAAGGGATCTTATAGATCAGTCTAGTACAACTGCCTTATTTAGGCACTAGATGAAGAAATTGAAGAAACTTGAGGCCCAGGAAGGGGAAGCTACATGACCCATAATCACTCAGCTAGTATTTGGAAGCATATTTGGGATTATTGGCTTCCTGTGTCAGCCATGGTACACACCAGTCACTTTGAGGGATCCTCCTGCTAGAGGGAATAGCTGTTGTGCTTGAGGTTCTCCATCCTCTTCTTCTCAGAACTGAAAATATCTCTTCTTTTATTTCTAGATCACAAAACTGAACAGTCAGGTAACTGACAGCCAAGCTTTACTTCAAGAGAAAGAAGAATTTATAAAAGGATTACAAGAAAGCAGCCTTACTCAGGTGAAAGTCAAGCCTGTGCAGCGGCATTCTTTTCTTATGATGTCTGCATTTGTTGAATAGGGAAGAGTATTTCATTTCTTTCCCCATTTAGGTAAAAGAACTTGAGGAAATGCTGCAGATTTCAGATGAGAAGCTGAGGAAGAGCAATGAAGTAATGATTGAAAAAGATGCTCAGATTCAAAGGCTTGTAAGTGTTTTCTGGTGGTTTCTCTGCTGCCTGGGTGGGAGGCAGTACAGGAGAACATGAGGAGGACAAGGAGGAGGCTTCGTTGTGTCTCAGGAGTTGGACTTTGTAGTTTGGGTCAATTAGGAAGCATCATCCTTGGCCTTACTCTGTGGCTGTACCTGTCATTTAGACAAATACTTAGTTTTTCTGAAAGACATATATTTGTCTCTATGGATGCCCCCTTTTTTTTTTTTTTTTTTTTTTGAGAGGTGGCAAGGTGGATTGAATTGAGTGAGTGTGATAATAAATTGTCTCTATAGAGAGACTAGATTGCTAGTAACCCAAGGCCTGTGGAAGGATCCCTTTAAAAATCCTTTTTTCTCAACATTTATTTAGACTTCAAAGGACCTGTCATTTCATTAGCGTGGGGGCCTGTTCCACTGGCAAAGATCAAAACCTTTCCACATATTAGTAGGCAATCCCCATGAGTTTCTAGGATCAAAAAAAAAAATTCATTTCATGATGATGAGCTTCTCTGCACTCAGCAAAAATGATCTGAAGTTGGTAGCAACACCAACCTATTACCAGGCATGTCTTAGACACTATAACCTTAGAGGACCCAGAATCTCTTGCATGCCATGAGGAGGCAGTGGAGGATGGCTTCACTGGACTTGATTTGAAGAAAAGTGGCATGGATCTAATGGAAGGAGCCCCAGCTTTATTGTCCAGGAAAAGCTGGGTTTGAATCCTACCTCTTATATTTGCTAGCCATGTTACTATGGGAAAGTCACTGTCTCTGAGCTTCAGTTTCCTCATCTGTAAAATAGAAATAATAGCTCTAGTACCTGCTTTATAAGTAAAATTATTTTGTAGATCTTTAAATTGTTGTACAGATGCTAACTACTTAGTGATTAGATAATAACAAATTGTCTTTGGGGTTTCGACCAGTCTAGTTTAGCAGAAGAAAGTAACAAATTGCAGCAGCACATCCTTGTCCTGGAACAGCAGTGTGTGGAGCAGGGTAACCGACTGGAGGCTGAAATAGCTGCCCTTGAGAGAGTGCGAGAATCTGACAAGATGGCAGCGAGTCACCAGATAGTAAGTGGAGAAAAGTGTGCAACACAAGGATAATGTCACTGGGGTTCTCTCTTTAAGACCAGGAAGCTGAACATGCCAAGGACAGACAAAATGTAGCTTTTAGAATTGTTTCCATGGAGTTAAGGAAAGTCACTCTTTGAATTGTGATGTCTTAAATAGCAGTTTGTAAATTTTTAGAATGAGGAGGAGTTTTATTTAAAGTGTTTCATATTATAATATGTCAGTTTCCTTTCTCTGTGTCCAAAATGTGATAGTCATTTACTCTTATGCTCTCTGATCATGACACCCTCTTTTTCCCTTTTCCACCCTGTCTTTGCTCCCCATTCCCTTTTCTTCTTGAATTTGTCTCCCAGCTATTTACTGTTCATAATTAGGAATGTTCCTTTTCTTTGCTCTTGACCTTCCTCCATCTGCTAGATCTTAGAAGTAATCCTTTAGTGACTTTTTTTTGTGTGTGTGTGAAATGCTGATTTGAAGGTCACCATAGTTAAAAAACTAATAATTTGGGGGCAACTAGGTAAGTCAGTGCATTGAGAGCCAAGCCTAGAGATGGAGGTCCTAGGTTCAAATCTAGCTTTACATGTCCTAGCTATGTGACCCTGGGCAAGTCACTTAAACTCCATTGCCTAGTCCTTACCATTCTTCTGCCTTGGAACCAAAACACAATATTGATTCTAAGACAGAAGGTAAGGGTTTGAAAAAACAACAAACCCCAAAACTAATAATTTCAATATTGTGCAGATAAACAATGTTACCCTTTAAAGTGTTTTTCTTATAATACCTGTTCTTTCTAATTTTCAGCAACTGCTAGAGGAAGAAAATGCAAACCTTAAAGAAAACAGAAATGAATGTGAAAGTTCTTTATTAACCTACAAACTTGAGTTGAAGAAATTAAAGGTATTTACAGAATTAAGGAAGAGTGCTTCCAACAATGTGAATCCTTTTGAAAGGATATCAGAATGGGGGGGGGGGGGTCAGGGACAGAGGTAGAAAGAACCCTGGGCTTGGAGCCATAAGACAGTGGTTCAAGCCCTTATTACTTCTGTGGCCCTGAGCAAGTCATTTAAGCCTCATTCTCTTCATTGTTAAGAAGAAGGAGTTAAACTAGGTTGTCCCCATGGTTCTAACAGTCTAGTTTATGTTTTTAAATTCTGATGTTCTATATTTTAAAGCCCTGTCTGTCTAACAGTCTTTGGACTAAAGCCCTATCCAGATATGATTTGTAATTCTCAAAAAAAAAATCAGATAGTACAGACTATAGCTTAATCATATAAGACATTGGTCCTACTCCTTAGCTTATTTACTGGCACAATCTGCTTCTGTAACATACAGGATAACATTCACCTTTAATATTGCTAAAACAAAGGAATGAATGTCTTCTGATCCCATCCCACCCTCTTCTTTCTCTGTGCTTTTATTCAGAGAGTTTCTCATTCCTGATATAGCCTCTTTCATCTCCCCTATTCCCACCTGCTTTATAGGCACAGAGATACTTCCTCCATGAAGCCTTTTTTCATCCTTTCCCAGTGTTTCCCTCTCCAGATTTCCTGGGCCACTGTGTGACCTCTCCTGTGTACTTAATCTTTTCTAATTTATATTGTGTAAATGCATATCACGTCCCTCCAATAGAACATAAGTTTCTTGATGGCAGTAGCCATGGCTGTATCCCTGGTACCCAGCCCAGCATCTTATCATACAGTCAATTAATAATTATTTACTGAATTCAGTTAAATTAAAATAATCTCATCAAGTTACCATTGTGTTATTTCTCCTAATTAGGATAATTTCAGCAATAGGACTGCTGACAAAAAGAAATATAATTGTCTCTTAGTTTTTGTGGTATTTTCCTTATGCACATTCAGTAATTTCCCCAAATGGTACTCTCCCCTAAGAAGATAATGTTCTTATTTAGAGCTGAAAAGAATTTACAAAACTGAGTCCAATTCCTTCATTTACAGAGGAGGAAACTGAAGTTTAGAGAGGGATAATGACCTCTGCAAAGTCATACAAAAAGTAAGCAGAAGTGACAGGATTCAAAACCAGGTCATTTAACTCTTATGCTCTTTCCATTTTATTGCACTGGAGCAGAAGAATAAACTTCTCCCATTTTCCTATAAAATCCCAATGATCCTGTCCAACTTTCATTGAGTACTACAACAAAGACAAGGAGGATCAAAGATTTTTGGTCAGACATGTAGCTTATTAAACCTTGCCCTCAACTCTTCAATAGTATGGAGCAAGGATACTTTCTTTTAGAGCATGTTGCCTGAAGGCATGAATTGGTTTCACCAAAATATACTCAGTTTTTGAGCAGGGAAATGTGTGTTGTGATGAACTGATCATTCCTGGGCTTTGTAGTAATTGAACTATCAGTGGTTGGCAACAAGTTAGCTTGAATCACAAAGTTAAAGTTAATGGAACTGGCAAAATTTTTATTCCTTTCTGTATGGTCAAATGAGTTAGTGCTCTTTATGCTTATAAAGAAAATGTTTACAATGTACTGGGTGGTACAGTGGAAAAGAACAATGGATTTGTAATCAGAGAGGTTCAATGCTTGAATCTCAGCTCTGCCTCTTACAACTTGTTTAAGGTTGGGTCAGCTTCTTTGTACTCAAGGTTTAAGAAGACCATAGCTCCTGGGCTAAGAACTCACTACTGGGCTAAGAGCTCACTATCAGACAAAAGCTGCTGAAAAAAAAATGGAAAGTAGTCTGGCAGAAATTAGATGTTGACTCATTACCCACACCATGCAATAAAAACTCCAGATGAATGTATGACCTAGACATGAAAAGTATCATCATAAACATTTTAGAAGAGTACAAAATTACCTTTCGGATCAATGGCTAAGGCAGGAATAGAGAGGATCGCAGAAGATAAAATGAACAATTTTGATTACACACATTTTAAGTTTTAAACAATCAAAAGAAATGTACTATAAGGGGGGAAATAAGGGTTTTATGGGCTCAATATATTAAAAGGTGGTTGCCAGGGGAAATTTCCCCAATTAAGGAATAATCTCAAGTCAAAATTGACTTTTATGGTGATTTATTTACAATTAGGAAGGTTGAAGGTAGGGAAATTGAGAGAAAGAAACTCTGGCCCGGACCAGATAAGAATTTAGTGGCCCAGCAGAGGGGCACAGAGGTTAATTAAACAAGGCTTCTAGCCACAAGGCCTTTTACAATTAGAGAGGCAAGAGAGGCCTCCTTGAGGGTAGAGCCTCCAGAAAAACCAAGGGAAGAGAGAGAGAGTCAGCCTAACTTAACCATGTGACAATTCAAAGGGAAGCAGTCAGAGGTCCCACCAGAGTCTGAGCATTCCAACAGTCCTCCATGATCCAGAAGAGGTCCTCACCAGATGCTGTCTTCCACCAAAGACCTTCCCTGACTGAGGACCTTCTCCTTTTAAAGGGATCATTTATGTGTCACTTCCTGTTCCTCCCTCCTAATTTGCATGTCCAATCACAATAGACGATTCTCATAGTACTGCCTAGGGGGCAGTCAGTTTTGACTCTAGCACACTTGGGTTATGGACCTCCAAGAATTAGAGGTGTTCTCATCTTTGGTGATTAAATCTAAAGATGGGCAGTGTAGACTTAATCTAATTATCATAGTACTTAAAATTAGAAGGGAAATGGGTAACCAAGGAGAATCCTCTGCAACAGAGTTCTCTATGATGAAGAAGGAACTTATTCAAATTTTTGAATATGAAAGGATATAAGTAGGCAGTTTTTGAAGGAAGAAATCCAAGTTATCAATAGCTATATTAAAGGAAAAGTGCTCCAAATCTCTAATAATTATATAAATGTAAACTGAAACAACTTGAAAATTCTACCTCAAATCCCATCAGATTGGCAAAGATGACAGGAAACCAGCCAGCAGTTTCCAGTTATTTTGAGAGGTGTGATGGTTTAGCCAAGAGGGAGGAAGAGAGTTGGAAACACAGTGGATTTTCCGGAAGCTGTTCTCTCAGACTTCCCTCGAATCTTTATTTTTATACCTTTCTCTCACAGTCACACAAATGCTGGGGAAATTTACATTTCAAATTCAAAACAGAGAAGAACCCACAGTTACAGGAAAGTTGGCAAGCAAAGTTCAATTTCTCATATCGATTATGTTTTAGTCTAAACAAATTTCAAGACTACCAAGACCTTAGGTAATCCAATTATTATTTTGATAACAGACCTTCAGCGTATTCCAAAAATGGATTAGATTAAGAGAACTCTCAAATTGGGGGGGACAAGTCTAACGTGGGAAAGTAGCAAAGTGTGAGAATATTTTGGTTTCATAGGGTTAAATTCAGCATGAGAATGGATTGAGTCAAAAAGCTATTTTTGTTTTGCATGCTGTGGCCTTCAAACTCTGAGACAGAAAAGAGCAGCTTCTGCTATTTCACTGAGGGTGTAATTAATAACTCATTAAATGCTGGTTTATTATAGAGTATTAAGGAGAATTCTATAATGGGAGTTCTATAAATGGATCTCTAAAGAAATTTTATATCTATACTACAAAACTTGAGGCTATCCTAAAAATATAGATTGTAGTAATTTTAATAATAAAAAGTATTAATCAGAAGAGAGTCACACAGAGGGCTCTGATTGGGTATCCATCCATCCAATGGCCTGATTTTCAGACAATAGGGATCAATGTAAGGCTCTGCCATTTACATTTACATTTACATTTACATCTACATCGATGGACCCTGATGGAGACTCTTATTTCTCTGAGGGGCTCCTGGCAAAATGATATGCTCAAGGGACCATGGGAAAACAGGCACATTAATTCACTATTATTTCCATATACAATCCCAGCTATTCTGGGAATCAGTTTGGAACTATGCCCCCCCAAAGTTACTAAACCATACAAAGCACAGTGCCTGATATGAAGTAAACCCTTGATGAATGCTTATTAATTCAACTTTCATACTCTGACTAAATGATATCATTACTAGGCCTATATCCCAGAGAAGGTATTTGAGTGGTCAATTATTACTAGTACCTTTGGCGTGGAGCTTCTCGTTAACCTTTGGTTTCCATATTTCACTCAACTCTCACCTGTGGCTTTAAGAAGCTGTGAGCACACCCCAATAAAACCATCTCAGCAGATGGGCTAAAACAAGTTGGAGATAACTGATGGACCATAAACCTACTGGTGAGTTAGGGGGATGTCTACTCCAAGCATGTGAAGACTTCTCCCATTGGAATGAAGGAATGAGAACAATTTGTTCCAGCAATCAAGAAGGTTATTGAAGTAGACACTATGGAGCCCTGTGATGTCAGTGGTACTCTTTAAAAGCAAAGGATAAACAACAGCTCCAGAGAGAACAAAGGAAGAGGAAAAGGACTCATATTTATAAGAACATTTATAGCAGCTCTTTGGATATGGGAAAGGAACTAGAAACTAATGGGGAACCCATCTTTGAAAAATGACTGAATAAATATAGTATGTTAATATAATTGAATATTACTCCATAAGAAATTAGGAAAGGGTTGGTTTCAAAGATGCCTGAGAAGTCTTCTGTTAACTGATATAGAGTGAAGTGAGTAGAACCAGTAGAGCAGTTTGTACAATAACAAAATGAAAAACAACTTTGAAACTCATCAGTTTAATGACCTTATCTTAAAGGAAGAGAAGGGATCTATGATGAGGTGTGAGGCAAAAAGAGGTGGTGCATTGTTGGCATTTGGACCAATGATTTCTCAATACCAGTGTTGAGTATCACCCATCTACTGACTAGAGATTATGAACTGAGGATATGCAGAATGAGACATACATTTTTGGATATGATAAGTGTGAGAATTTATTTTTATTGACAAGGTATATTTGTTAGAAAGATTTTTTTCCTTTTCTTAATTGTGGAAGGGGAGGAGACAAAGGAGGAATTGAAGGAGTAAAGATAGCTTTCCCAAACAAAAAAGGCCAGAAGGAATACATTTTGGAAGTTTTGTATGTTAAATTTATCATATATTTAAGAAGAAAAGCAAGGACCAAACTAACCTTTTAATTGTTCTGTGTACCCAACACTTCTTTCCACGTGTTTGTACTGGCTGTACCACATGTTTAGAATGTATTACCTCTACCTCTTTGCATCTCTTCTTTTTTTTTTTTAAACCCTTACTTTCCTTCTTAGAATTGATACCAAGTCGGGGACAGCTGGATTGAGAGTCAGGCCTAGAGACGGGAGGTCCTAGGTTCAAATCCAGCCTCAGACACTTCCCAGCTGTGTGACCCTGGGCAAGTCACTTGACCCCCCATTGCCCACCCTTACCACTCTTCCACCTAGGAGCCAATACACAGAAGTTAAGGGTTTAAAAAAAAAAAAAAAGAATTGATACCAAGTCTCAGTTTCAAGGCAGAAGAAGCTATAAGGGCTAAGGCTGTTGGGGTTGGGTTAAGTGACTTGCTCCAGGGTTATCCACGAAGCCACCTAGTTGCCCACATCTCTTCCTTCCTTTATATATTAAGCATCAATGCTTTCCTTATTCCCCCAACCACTATTGCCTTCCCTTCGATAGTTTATATATTTGTATTTATTAAATTTATAGAATAGAGATTTGCAGTTTCATGTATAATTCCCTCCTTTCCACAATGTATTGTATATGGAAATTTGGTGTTTGTTAAGCTTTTGACAAAAGATGATGTTTAAGCTGCATCATAAAGGAAGAGAGAGACTTTGAGGCTAAGGTAAGGAAGGAGGGCATTCCTAACATTTAGACAGCCTGTGCAAAGACACAGAATGGGAGATGAAGTGTTGTGTGCAGGGAACTGATTGGAGGTCTGCATGGTGGGATTGCAGAGTGCTAAAGGATTGCAGAGAGCAAAGAGACTAGAAAGATAGCTTAGAGCCAGGTTGGATGGGGTTTTAGAAGCTAAACAGACTAGTTTATAGTCTATCATAGAGGCAATAGGGCACTATTGGAGTTGATTCAGTTGGAGTCACGTGGTTAGATTTTTTTTTTTTTTTTAAGGAAAATTACTTTGATTATAGAAGGTTTACCCTTAGAAGGTTCATTAGTGCTTCTTTTAGTAACAGCTCATTAGATAATAGAATTGAGGATCAGGGACCCTCAAGGTTATCTAGTCCAATCCCTCATTTTACCCACAGGAAACTGAGGCCTACAAAAGGAATTGACTTGCCAAAGGTCATATTAGGATCCAAACCTGCTCCTCTGACTCAACATCCATTGAGGGGTTTTTAGCTACACTGATACAGAGATCTACTGATCTCACCCAATGAGGCGTTTCTTATGTTGCTGTGTTTAGTAGTAATATGATAATGTTATTGTCAAAGGGATGTGAACTAGAATTTTAGCATTAAAATCTCATTGTAGGAAGAATGGGGCCAGAGAGAAACTGTGAATGTGGAAATTGCCAAGGCCCTGGAAGAAACCCGGAAACAAAGGGAAGATCTTCAGCAGCAGGTTTGTCCAGTTGTAGCTACTTATTCAGGCCTCTGCTTCTATCTTAGTATTCATAGTATTAATGGCCTGGCAGCATTTTTGTCTGTCAAATTTAGATAGGCTAATTAAGGCATTTTTAGCTCTTGGAATTGGCTCCATTAAGTATATGATCTTTGTTATTTATTTGCTGCTTATCTCAAGGTTAGAGGGATATGGAAGAAGGTCCCAAAAATGCTATATCCTGCAATTATCAAATTTAGTCACCAAAGGAAATTATGTTCCAGTGAGTATTATCTCAGTATTCTAAATGAGCTAAGACTTTGTAAGCTCAACTACTTCCATTCATTCCTGCAGTTGAGCCCCTCCTAGTAGACAGTTGGAATGTTGTCCAAAAAGTTCATTTCCACCTAATGGCCAAGGCCTATTCTTGATTGAAGCTTTTCCATTTATATTAGGAGCTATGCTAAGTTATTCTGTACTAGCATAGCTTTCAAGAACATAAGAGTTACCTCCTTGCCTCAGTGGGGCATTCAGTATGAGTAGATACTCATATTACTACCTAACAAGTCACCAATTAATTCCACATCTGGTCCCATGCTCTTCCTTATTGGAGGGTCAGTGATGGTCTTGTAAAAATAACTACATTCAGTTGCCAATTGATCTCTGAATTATTAAGCCTTTGAGAAATGAATTCCTGAAAATTAATGCCCTGCAATTCAAGCTAGGATTACTAAAGTATCTTAGTTTGAGTTCCTGTTGATAGCCTCTTTTTGGCTCAGAGATTTGGCCAGACTTTCTTTGTTGGCCAGAGTGAGAGTAAAAAATAATTTTCACAGAATCTGCAGTTGAAAAAGAATTAATCCGTCAGATTTGAAGTAAAGTACTAATGAAATTTCTGGGGATATTTTGGAATAGTTACAGTGGGAAATTGTAGAGTGGTGGTTCAGTGTAAGAATTACTACTCTTGATACCTGTTGATTTATGTCTTGACCAAGGTTGTGGACCTGACAGCATTAATAAATGAGAAGGAACTGTCTCTCAGTGAGAAAACTGAAGCTATCCTCCAAAAAGAAGAGGAAATTGTCCAAATGAAAAAAGGTTGGACTCACCAACTCTGTCCTCTGTGCCTGAAGTGTGCTTTTCTATACGTTTGTTTCTTTATTGGAACATCATTGAAGTACAGATTCACACAAAGTGCTTAGTCCTTAGTCTTCCATCTGGAGACATAAACTCAATTAAATAATTCACAAAATTACTCTGGATAATTACTATAGTTACTACCTCAGTCTACATCCTAGAAATAGGGAAAGCTCAAAACCTGCATTTTTCAGATTGTGTCAAGGGAACCTTTAGAATTCCATATGATGTGAGTATAAGGATTTTGTGATACACTACAATAGACATGTTACCAGTCTCCTTGGAAGAACATGTAGAACTTGTGTTATTCACCAGCTTTTAGGCAAAGCATAGATTAGCTGAGACATGATTCCTGGCCTCCTGGAGCTGCTGGCCTAGTAGGAATTTTAAAACACCAACACAGAATCTATAACAATTCTACATGATAAATGCTTTGGTAGGTGCAAAACTAAAAGCAATGTGAATTCTAGAGAAAAATGTTGTTACTGACAGAAAAATCAGGGATTGCTTTCCCAAGGCAATGACATCTGATGCAAAAGGTGTAAGCAGAGGAAGTAGTCTCAGCATAAGGAGCAGTGTGAGCAAAAGTAGAGACAGAAAAATGCAGGCATCAGAGGGTCCTCCACTGTGGCTGGAGCACTGAGTGTGAGGTGAGGGGTCATATGAAATAATGATGAACAAGTAGAGTGGCACCAGACTATAGGTAGCCTTGGGTGATGGGCAGAAGAGTTTGTTTCAGTAATAGATCTATTTCTTTCTCAAGTCAATTAAAAAACTGTTTCTTATATGCCTCCTATATGCAAGATTACTATCTATGCAAAGAAATAAAAAATTTGACAGATCCTAGCTTAAAGGGGCTTATGTTCTGCAGTGAATAAATTATATGTATGAAAACAAGCAGAATATGAGATAGAATGATAGTAGAGGCAGGAGAGATGCAAAGTTTTCTAGAAAATCTTCAAAGGAAGAGAATTCTCTTAGATAAAGGTAATGAGGAAAGCTTCTGTGAATGAATGAAACCTGAACTGAGCCTAAGAGGAAAAGGAAGATTCTGAAAGGACAGCCAGGCATGGAGACGTGGCTAACTAAAGGCACAGAGATGGCGGGGCAAGTAGTTCAGTGTAGAACTACTTCAGGAGGTCCATATGATAGTACATAAGGACAATAATGAAGGCCTGGACTAAGATGGTAGCTCTGGGAATAACGAAATGAAAACAGATTCAGAAGAGATAATTGGGTATGGAGCAGGCTAGCAAAGAAAAAGTCGCCTCTTATGTTTTGAGCTTGGTCTAGGAAGAAAAGCTATGCTATTAACAAATACTAGGTAGGAAATTATTATCAAAAACATTTGTTTTGTGCAACAGTTTTTCATATAAAAATAGATAAGATTTTTCTCTCATTTTGCTCTGGAATTGCTTTCACTCTTTTATCCCCAGAATATTTTATAGTTCAGAGCCACCCACCCTAGAATAGGTATTTGTTTTCTTGTGTAGCAAAGCTAAAAGTATTCTGTGGACAAATGAGTCTGGGAAATGCAGTGCCAGAAAATTGCTACTGGGATGGTTTTCAGTATTTTAAGAGAAATAAGATGATTTATGTTGGTGTCTCTGTGTGTTCTTGTCCAGGGCATGACATTGTCCTGCTACAAATGCACCAGTTGCAGAGTGACATGGAGGCCTGCAGGTGTAAAGAAGCCAAAAGGGATGAGTCTGAAGGAAAAGAGATGAATGTGTTGAGGCTGCAGATAGATGAAGAGGAGGAAGAGGAGGAGGAGGAGGAAACCCTTCAAGCCCAGGGTGAGCCAAATGTGAGTACTCTGACAAGTGCTTTAAACACATGTTCCCCTTCAGCAAGGGAGGGTTGATATTTGTGTATTTTGGGACTGTATTGTAAATTTATATTTTGTTCCTTTCTTTATTATCTATTTACATTTGAAAATTAGTAATATATAATGATAACATTTTGATATTTTCTTGCTTGTAACATAGTCACTGCCCAATAAAATTCTGCCCAATCACATAACTCTCCCTTATATCAGAGGGACATAAGTAAAATTATGTTTGACAACATTTACAATATTCCACACTATATTTCTCTTTATCTTTCTGCTGAGAAAAGAGGTAAGTGTTCTCATAAGTCTTCTTCAACCAAGACTGCTTGTTGTATGTAAGCCGATTCTGATGTCTCTTAGTGTTTTTTCATTTGGATTATTGTAGACATATATATTGTTCTCTTGGCCCTCATTTTGCATCATTTCATACAAGCAAGATGTTACAGTGTTTTAAGTCAATAGAAAGTGTATTGGCTTATTATATTATGTTATGTGATTGTTTTGTTGGAGGTCAATAAAAATAATGCTTAGCACACATATAGACTTAAAGACCCTTTTTAGTAGCTCCCTGCCACTCCAAGCTTTTTCAGCTAATAGGTTGGGTACCTCTGATCTAGTCCAGTTACCTCTTTTTGTAGATATTTACAGATAAGAAAACTGAGTCCCACAGAGCTAGTCTCTTACATAAGTTGAAACAGGTAATAAACAGAACCACTGAAATTAGAGTCCAAGTCCTTTGACTCCAGATATGGTGTGCACTTTCCACTGTACAGAGATATCCTTTGCAACTGAATTGGAGAGGAAAGAAAGGGATTCCCAGGGACGGAGCTGAGGCAGAAGCAGTGACACAATGCAGGAGGCTTCTTACCTCCCTGCTACAAACATGCAGTTGACCCAGTAGTCTTTGCCAATGCTTTGTAGAGGAATCAGAGCATGCATGTGGCCAAGGCAATGGGAGAAAGAACAAGAGCCTTTAGAACCCTAAAAGTTACCCCATAAAAGACTGATTGTCCCTTTAATTCAAGTCTCTTCCACATACATTCATTATTGTCTACTCTTTTCTTAGTTGGGAAAATTCCTTCATTTTCAATATCTATATGAATAATACCTTTGTATGAGATAGGGCAGTCACTAAGAGGTTTGATTATCCTTTAACACATTTATTTGGCCAAGGAGTAGGGAGACAAAGGTTAGTGAAGAGCTTGAGGCGGCTATCAGTAGAGAGACTTCAAAATTAGTCTGAGAGTTGTCATTATTCAATTGTGTAACTTTGGGTAAGATCTTTTACATCCCTGGGCCTCAGTTTCCTCATCTGTAAAATGAAGGAGTTAGGTTATCCAGGCCCTTCTAGCTCCAAAATGTTACTTTTCATTCATTCGTTCTAAGTAAGTAGAGTAGTGGCTTAAGGAATGAAATTAATTCTCTTCATTTAATTCTTCTTATAAAAACTCTGTAGGAGTAACTACACATGCCCCAAGAACCACCCCAGAGTTGAGATGGTTATGGAGGTGTTAAAACAAAAGCAGTTGAGGCTGAAAGATGGGGCTGGTCCTAGCAGGAAAAGGAAACAAATTTCTTCTGGTGTGCTTTGTGGGAATAGGAGAATACAAGGAGAGCTGAAGAAAAGTGGTGTATAATTTGAATCGTGATTAAAAGAAATACGCTTTCTCTCAAATCTTGACTAAATCCCTATAGTCCCTAGAAAAGAATGAGCTAACACTCTGAGATTTGAGGTAAGGCTTGGTGATGATGGCTCCAAATGATCTGGCAAATTACCCTGTCTACTTCCCTTACCTCTATGCCATAGTAGAACCATTATGGCATTTTAGATTCCCAATAAGATTCCAAAGACACACATCTTGATAACAGCAAGTAGAATTAACAGTGGACTCATGATCATGCTTTTAGAAAATATGGAGTGCGTGGAGGCTTCCAGTAATCTACATATAACTCACACCCTTTGATCTTTTTGCTGTGGTTGGGTAATTGTCATCTATACTTAAAGTGCAAGTTTGTTTTCCTTTCTAGGCAAAATGGTGAAGGGTTCAATTATCACTTCTATCCTCTTGGATACGAGGGAGATTAGAATATTTTTCCAAAACTGGAAAAATGATTTCCTTGTAAAAACAAAAAGATTTGGAGGAGCAAGGGGAGTTCTGACTTGTTCCCTGGTAGGTTAGAGAATGGAAAACAGTAATAGAGGAGAAAAGGAAGAAGGGAAACCACTGAGCAGTTACCATCAGGTGAGACATCTTCTGGGAAGGGTCCCGGGAAGAAAAATGAATCTAGAGTTAGCTATTTTTTCAACCTGATAGAAAATAGAGATCTCTCATGGACATGATCGAGAAGCTCCCAAGCCTTAACAAACTTGATGACCACTAGCCACTTCTGTTGATTTATGTGAGTAAAAGTGATTTTTTTCCATAAGGAATATACAATTTCCTGTTGGGCAGGAAATTTTATCAAAGGAGTAATAGGACTACTTCATTGAATGTAAAGGAAGATGATAACTGGTGAAAGAGAAGACCAAGCTACTTAACCTTTTTTGCCTGTTTTTTCTACCAAGGAGAATGATATTTGGAGTGAAAAAAACAAACATGTAAAATGCCTAAAAGAGATTTGGTACCCATGATGAATAAGGAGAGTAACAGAATACCTAGCTGACCTTGATGTCACTAGGCCAAAATGAACTACATCAAGTGTTCTAAGAAAACTGGTGGATGTAACAAGATGGGCACTGCCAGTGATTTTTTTTTAAACCCTCACCATCTGTCTTAGAATTGATACTGCCTTATCTACTGTAAGACAGAAGAGTAGCATTAAGGGCTAGGCAATTGGGGTTAAGTGACTTGCCCTGGGTTACACAGTGAGGGGGTGTCTGAGGCTAGATTTTAACCCAGGTTTTCCCAGCTCCAGACCTGGTATTCTATTCACTATGCTCCCTAGCTGCCTCTACCAATGATTTGCGAATGATTGTAGAAAACAGGAAAGATGCTTTGGAACTGAAAAATAGAGTCTGCAAATCATAGACCATTAAGCTTAGCTTTGATTCCTGAGAATAAAATCCAGAAAACATAAGAAAAACCATGAACATCTGGAAAAGGAGCCAGCCCGATTTTATCGAGCAGGTCATGCCCCAAGAACCATTATCCATTTAGCAAAATGGGTAAAGAATATGAAGAAATTTCAAAAGAAGAAAGGCAACTATCAACTATGTGTAAAAACTGTGCCAAGTCACTATTAATAAGAGAATGCCATCAAAGATGGGAATAGTTGATATCACCTCTCTTACAACTGATTCCTGCCCTCCTTTTACAGCTATCACCTTTTGCATAGATTATTATAATAGCTTCTTCATTGGCCTCTCTGTTTCAAGTCTTAACACTACTCCAGTCCATTTACATTCTCCTGCTAAAGTAATTTTCTTTAAACAGAAATCTGACCATATGACTCTTAGAAATCAAATTCTAGTGGCTTCCTATTGCCTCTAGGATAAACTATAAACCTCTGTTTAACTTTTAAAGCCCTTCCCAACCTGACCCTAATTTATCTATCCTGCCTCTTTGGATATTAATCCACCTCCAATATTCTGTGTTTTTTCAGCTCCTCACACATGAACCTCCTATCTTTTTTCCTTTGCATAGGCCATCCCACTTGCCACACTTTTCTCTGCTTCTGCCTAGTCTTCCCTGATTCTCCAAACCACTAGTGCCCTCCTTTCCAAACTACCTTAATTTGAACTCTTTTCTATATATTTGTATTATTATTATTTACTTTATATTAACTTTATATTTATTCTGTATATCTTTTTATGTGAACTTGTCTCTGCCATTAAAACATTAGCTCCTTGCTATTTATAGTGATCCAGATAAGAGAAGGGAAGAGAAGAGGTAGTAGTATTGCTTATTCATAAATTATGTAACCTGTAAAATAACTTTTTTGTATCTTCTGCCTTAATATTTCTTGTTTGTTTTTTTTAATTATCAGAGTTATAATGGACCCCTCTTTTCTCTCTCCACCCCACAACATAAATGGGAACGAAAGCTTTTTATAGTTTCTTCGAGAGTTCAGTAATATTGCTTCCAGTACTTGGGGGAGAGGAGGAATCTTACCTGCACCCAGACTTAGGACCAGTTCAAATAAAAATGTACATGTTTTAAAAAATTAGGGGGCATCTGGGTAGCTCAGTGGATTGAAAGTCAGGCCTAGAGACGGGAGGTTCTAGGTTCAAATCTGGCCTCAGACACTTCCCAGCTGTGTGACCCTGGGCAAGTCACTTGACCCTCATTGCCCACCCTTACCACTCTTCCACTTAGGAGCCAATACACAGAATTTAAGGGTTTAAAAAAAAGGGGGGGGGGGGTAAATAAATAAGTGATGAAAAATTAGCGTAAACTCCTCATGGGTAGGGATTGTTTTATTCTTTGTACTTGTACCCCCAGTACCTGCTCAGAGTAGCTCTTAATAAGTAGTTATTGATTGATTGAAGGCACTATGGGATTATAAACACACACTAATAATCTGCTATAGGGCTTTAAATTAGTTTAGCTTCTCTGAACAACAATTAGAAATTTCTGTGGAAATTTACCTGTTTATATCCCATGTGATGCTGTGATCCCACTCCTGGACATAGACCCCCAAAGAGATTAAAAAGAAAGGAAGATCCTACCCTGAGTAAACTTTTCATAGCAGTTTTTTATGTAAGCAAAAAAAAAAATGCAAGTGGAATGGGTCATTGTAGTTTGGGAAACAACTGAATATTATTGTGGTTTGATGATAAAATGTTATATTATTGCTTCATAAGCAATGGACAAATAGGAGAAATTCATAGAAATATGGGAAGACTGATGGTAAGCTCAAAGAAAGCAGAACCAGGAGCCACTATAGTGACTGTAATAATATAAATGAAAACAATAAAAAGGAACTAAAATCAGACTAATTGTAATGTTCACTCTAGATCTCAGAAAGCAGATATAGAGTTCCTTCTTTCCTATAACAGATAGGGGCTAAGGCAGAATTGGGACTCATGATGTCAGATGCAGTTACTTTGTTGATCAGTTTTGCCTCTCTCTTTGTTACTAGGGAGAGTATAGTGGACCTGGGGAGGGGGAGTGATTGGGGTTGTTGGGGCACATTTAAAGTTGACTGTGATGTGGGGGAAAGGAAGCATTAATAAAATCAAACCATGCCACACTAGCCTAATCTTTTTTACAGGATAACTAGTCTGATAGGTCAGAGGAATACTAAAGTTTGACTTTAGGCAAGTCTCTTAAACCCTCTGTGCTCCATTTCCCTTTTCTGTAAAATGGAAGTTGGGCTAGATCTCTTAATATCCCTTCTAATTCTGAATCCATAAACCAATAAAAAGTTATTAGGAGTTTGATGTCATCTTGAAAAGGCTCCAGTGGAATGTCCAAGAGATCTGAGTGTTCTTTAACATTTTTCTCAGTGATTTAAATAAGGACAGAGTTGGTATGTCTCCCCAAATTGTCAGTGACAAGAAATGGGAAAGCCAATTTGGATGATTGTAAAAGGGAAAAAATTATGGTTGGACTAAATATTAAAAATTTTGGTCACCAGGAATTGATTACTCATTTCCAAAATGAAAAAAACTCAAGTCAGAATGACTTTTATGGTGGTTTATTTACAATTAGGAAGAGAGAGTGAACGTAAGAAAATCAGAGAGAGGAGAGATTAAGATATCTAACCTAATACACTAAGTAATTTGCTCTGGCCCCTGGCTCAACCCAGGCATGGCTAATTATCCCTCAGCCAGAGAAGCCTCAGCCTTGAGCCGAGAGACCAGGGATGAATCAAAGCAAAGGCTTCAGCCACGAAGTCTCTCTCAAAAGGAGAGTCCCTTCAGGAAAAATCCAGGAAGAGTCAGTCTTTTTCACTCACCACATGGTAGTTCAAGAGATTTAAGAACAGTCTCACCAAGTCCAGGGTCTTAGGTCCAGTAAGCAGAGTCTCCAACTCTAACGAATGAAGAACTGTCCCTAAGGAAGTCGTAACTCCCTTTTAAAGGGGCTTCTTTTGCATCACTTCCTGTGCATTCCTTCTATTTTACATGTACCAGTCTCAACAAAGGCTTTGCTTAGGACTGCCCGGGGGCAGACAGTAAATTCTGATTCATCACTCACCCTTGCACCTGTGGGTCACAGACCTCCCCCACTTGAAGATTAAGTGGTAGTGTTTACACTTTGGGTGATTTAATCTAAAAATAGGCAGGATAGGATTAATCCCATCTTCACTTGTTAGAATCAGATCCTAAAAGATCTTAAGCCAAAATCTTGGGACAAATATAATAAAGTGACACATTAATAAGATAAAGGTAAAATCTTACATACAGAAAAATGTTATCTTAAGCTGCATTAAGAGAGGCCTGAGTTTTTAGACGTAGTGAGTCTTTCTATATTCTGTCTTTTTATTTTTAAAACACTGTCTTAGAATTGATACCAAGTATTGGTTATAAGGCAGAAAAGTGATAACAGTTAGGCAGTTGGGGTTAAGTGACTTGCCCAGGGTCACACAACTAGGAAGTGTCTGAGGCCAGATTTGAATCTAGGATCTTTCCAGACTTGGATCTCTCTTTCAACTGAGCCCCTAACTGTCCCTGTATTCTGTCTTGATTTGAAAATGTTTGGTGTATTGTTTTCAATTTGGGGCCTATAGTTTATGAAGTATATTGATTTGCTTGAGAGTATCCAGAAGAGGGTGATGGGCCTCATTGCCATGCCATTTGAGGATTGGTTGAATGAACTAGTGCTGTTTAGCCTGAAAAAGAGAAGGCTTAGGAAGGACATATTAAGAGCTTTTAAGTATTTGAAGGGCTATCATATTAAAAAGAGAGTCTCTGGGGGCAGCTGGGTAGCTCAGTGGATTGAGAGTCAGGCCTAGAGAAGGAAGATCCTAGGTTCAAATCCGGCCTCAGACACTTCACAGCTGTGTGACCCTGGGCAAGTCACTTGACCCCCATTGTCTACCCTTACCACTCTTCTACCTATGAGCCAATATACAGAAGTTAAGGCTCCCCCCAAAATAAATAATTAAATGATTGGAAAAATAAGTAAATAATAGAAAGAGAGTCTGTTTCACCTCCAGAACACAAAACTGTAAGTAATGAATAGAAGGTACAAAAAGAAATCTAGTTTTGATAAATTTTTTCCATAATTCCATGATTCATGTTTTCTCCCTGTAGGAGGGAAAATTAGGTATTTTATAGATATGTATTTAAAGTGTGGCCGCCAGGGATCAACAATTCAGGTTGATTCCGTAATTAAATCAGGCCTAAGTCAGCATCTGGTTAAGGCACTTTATTTACAATCAGGAAGGTAAAGGTATAGGAATAAAGAAAAAGGGAGAGGTTAGTCCAGGCCTGCGGAGGCCTGGACAAGAGAGAAGGTTAAAAGGCTAAATAAAATGAGGCTGCAAGCCACAAGGCCCAGCAACCAGATAGGCTAGTGCCTACTTAAGGCAGAGTTTGGAAGCGGCCCAGGTAGGCCATGGAAGTCAGCCTAATTTACCCACGTGATCATTCAGAGTAGAAGCTGCCTGAAGTCTCCTCAGAGATCCGTCAGCACCAAGTTCAAGGCGGAAATTCCCACCAAAGGAAGTAACCAACATACTTAAAGAGATAATGTCTTTCAGCACTTCCCGTGGGTCCACCTCTAATTCAAATGGACAAATGGCAGCCTCTACACTGATTTGGACTGCCCAAAGGGCAGTCCCTTGTTCTTGATTTGTTACTTATTGTCACGTGTGGGTAACTCGTCTCCCCTCCCCACTAAGGGAGGTGGGAGTGACCTCATCTCAGGTAGGTAGAGTTTTGACTATAGAATGGACTAGAGCTAATTTTATTTACACAATCCCCCCTGATGATCATTTTGGGTGCCTAGTCACCCCAAGTGATCATTTTACACCCACAAAGGTCTTCTAACTACAATAGTTAGAGATAAGAGGGAAATGGAAAAGAGAGAAAGCAAAACCAATGTTTTGCTAAGTGCATTGACAAGAAACCAATTGGGGGCAGTCCCCTTTTGGCATAATATGTACAATTAAAGTAGCTGTTCAAAACCCATCAGTCCATTCATTAGTACCCAAAGTTCATTCTGGATCGCTTGATGCACCAAACCCCATTAGTTCAATCAATTGCAACCCAAAGTTCATTCTGGATCTCTTGATTAAATGTAGGTTCTTCAGGCATCTCTCTGCAAACAGTTCATTCTCTGGATTAAGGAATCAGCAAGTTTCTTTCCCTGAGAATTTTTCTCAAACAAAATAAAAAATTAAATCCTGGATATAATAAAAGTACAATTAAATCTTGGATTTTATAAAAATACAATCCCCCCTGGCATGGGTATTTAGAAAGAAATACCCAGATCAGCTCAAGATATATGGTTGAATCATGGGGTTGTATAAGTAAATTCAAAAGAAAAAGAAGAGAAAAAAATATATAAAAAATTAAATAGAAGAAAATTGAAATTTTTGAAAAGGAAAGGCATTAAAATCAAAATCAAAATATCAAAAGCTATGTATATAAAGTTTTTGATCCCTCTCCCATCCTGGAGTTGATAAGCAATTCTACTGGGTGTGTGTGTGTGTGTGTGTGTGTGTGTGTGTGTGTGTGTGTGTGTGTGTGTGTGTGTAATCACTTCAACCCATTTCCATTTTATTCATTTTTGTAATAGAGTAATCCTTTAAAACCAAAACCCCAAATCACATACCCATATAAACAAGTGATAAGTCATATGTTTTCTACTGCATTTCTTCTCCCACAGTTCTTTCTTTAGATTTGGATAGCATTCTTTTTCATAAGTCCCACAGAATTGTACTGAATCATTGCATTGCTATTAGTAGCAAAGTAAATTACCTTTGATCATCCCACAATGTTACAGTTTATGTGTATAATGATCTCTTGGTTCTGCTTATTTCATTCTGCATCAGTTCATGGAGGTCTTTCCAGTTCATATAGAAATCCACCAATTCATCATTCCTTATAGCACAATAATATTCCATCACCATTAGTTACCACAGTTTGTTCAGCCATTCTCCAATTGAGGGACACCCCCTCATTTTTCAATTTTTTGTTACCACAAAAGGTACAACTATAAATATTTTTGTACAAATAGATCCTTGCCCAGATTTTTTTTTATCTCTTTGGGATATAAACTCAGAAATGGTATTGCTAGATCAAAGGGCTTGCATTCTTTTAAGGCCCTTTAGGCATGATTCCAAATTGTCCTCCAGAATGGTTGGATCAATTCACAACTCCACCAGCAATGCATTAGAATCCCAACTTTGCCACTTCAAGGGAAAACTTTTTAAAGTTAGCACTGTCAGAAGTGAAGTGGACTGCCTTTGGCAGTATTCATGTACATCGGAATTCTTCAAATCAGTGGCAGATGGTGCATTGTCAGGTTTCTTGTAAAGGTGATTCTTTTTCTAATACAGTTTGGTCTAGGTAACTATCAGGACTCTTCCAAACATAAGATTCTGTGAAATGTGTGCTTGTATTTTCACATTTTCTATCAAATAATTATGGCTTAATACTTCAAGTGATGAGGTCAACTAGGTGGCACACTAGATAGAGTGCCAGGCCTGGAGTCAGAAAGACCCATCTTTTGAACTCAAGTCTAGTCTTAGACACGTACTAGCTGTGTTACCCAAGGGAAATCACTTAAGCATTTTCCTTAGTTTCCCATCTGTAAAAAAAAACTGGAAAAAGAAATGGCAAACCACTCCAGTCTCTTAGCCAAGAAAACCCAAATGGAGTCACAGAGAGTTGAACCTGACTGAAAAATGACAGAACAGTAACCTCAAGTGACATATCTATCAATCCATACATATGTATTAAGTTCCTACTTTGTCTTTTTTCCCCCCACTTACATGTAAAAGCAATTTTTGGCATTTGATTTCTAAGTTCCTGTTTTGCAACAAGCTCTGTGCTAAGTGTCAGAGATACAGAAGTCCTTACCCTTAAGTAGCTTACATTCTTCTAGGTAATATAATATGTTCACAATTCAGGAAATAAGGAATGTGCACAAAATAAGCACCCAGTGTTTAAAAGGTGTGGGAGGGACTATACTAGGGAAACTAGGAAAAGCCTTTTGAAGGAGGAAGCAATTAAGCTAAGAGTAATGAATGTATCAGTGTGGCTGCTTTCTTCATTGAGGCAGATCCCATTCCATGCACACCTCATGCTATATCAATATACCAATGATGGAGGACCTTTTAGAATTCTGGGCCCTGCCCCCACCTCCCAGATCTAGTGCTGTCCCCACCCCCCAGACCATGAGCAGTGTCTTCCCCCCCCACCGACTGCCAGGCACACCCTGTTCCCCCTTACTCCAGGCAGGGGAGAGAGAAAGTGCTCCCATTGGGCTGCTGGGAGAAAGGGTAGGGGAAATAAAAAGAAATGTCCTCAGTGAGTGTAGAGAGGGGTAGGGGAATGGCTGAGTTCTCTGCTCCTCTCCAGCTCTGCCACCTGTGAGCCACCCACCTTACCCTGTGTGCTCCCATTGGGCTGCTGGGCAGAGGGGTGGGAGGGGTGTGAAAAAATGTCAGGCACAGTGGAGAGGGGGAAAGGAGCAGCTCCACTTGAGTCCCTCTACTACTTTCTAGTAACAAAATTGCAGGGGGGGTGGGGCAAGTCTGCATGCCCAAAGAGTTTTCTGTGAGCCATCTTTAACATGTGCGCCATAGGTTTGCCATCACTGTCCTATACAGTTCTTTTTCACATTTTCCCATAAATCTTCCATAGAGCATCTATCCATTGCGTTGAAAGATTTGATATAGTTCTCTTAATATTTCATAGGTGCTCTTTCATCGCTCAGGCTATCCTTCTATTGTCTTTTATTCTTGCTGCATGGCCTACTTCCTTCTCTGTGTCTTTAGGACATATGTGCTTAGTGCTGTCATTTAATTCCATTTGTCACATGGATAAGACCATTAGCAATACACTATACCTACCTCTTCTCCCATTGGGGAGTTCCTTTTTGGATGGCCTAGGCTGATCATATTCTCTCCTGGCCATGCTCTCACTTCCCTTGAGAAGTGTCTTCTCTCTCCCTCCACTCCCCTTTCAGCTCCCTTTTCCATATGGCCTTCCCCACTAGGATGTAAATTCCTTAAGCACAGGAATTGTCTTACTTTTTGCTTGTATTTATATCTCCAATCCTTGGTACAATTCCTGATACCCAACAAGCCTTTAATAAATGCTGCCAAGAATACACTTTGGTATACCCTCTAATTTGAAAAATCTTCATTTGACCCCATTACATCTTCAGGCTACCAACTTCTATCTTTCCTCTCTCTCTCTCTCTCTCTCTCTCTTTCTCTCTCTCTCATAGCCAAATAATACTTCTCTTCCACCCATTTCTTAATCTTACATAATCTAGTTTTCTCTTTTACCAACCAACTGAAACCACTCTGTGAGATTGCCGTCAGTCTCTTAAATGCTCAGTATGAAGGCCTTTTCTTCTAACTCATCTCCATCATTTGACATGATTGAACACTCCTTCCTCCTCGATACTTTCTGTTCCCTGGGCTTTCAGGATACTGCTTTTCCCTGGTTCTCCTCTTCCCTCTGTGACTATTCTTAAGTCTCCTTTGCTGGATCATTATCCACTCCCTATCTTAGCAATCTCATGAGCTTTGCTGGATTCAGTGACCATTTTTGTAGGCTGACTCCTGAGCCCCAGGCCTACAGCATGGACAGCCTGTGAAGATCTCTATCTGGATGCCCCATAGGCATCCCAAACTCTTCTCTAAAACACAAATCATTGTTTCCTCCATCATCTCAAACCACAATTCTTCCTTTCCTATTTTTCTACCTTTCTACCTGTTCCCTACATTCATAACTTCCAAATTATGTTTGTCCTGTCTCTTTCCTTCACTCTCAATATTTGTAGTATCTTTTCAATTCTATCTCCTTAAAATCCTTTGTGACTATACCTTTTTCTGCACTTATAAGGTCTTAGTTTAGGTCTTCATTACTTCTCATTTGTAGTCTTACAATAGCGTTCTAGTTGGGCTTCCTGCTTTCATTCTCTTCCTTCTCCATTACATCCTTCACACAGTCCAAAATAGACTTTCTTAACGCACGAGTCTAGCGCAGAGATGGGCAAACTGGCCCACAGGCCAGATACGGGCCCCCTGAAATGTTCTATCCTGCCATGCAGCATTATTCCTAATCTGATGAATACAATGAGTAGGATACAGTACAATGAAACTTTGGAAGAGTTGCCTTAGAAACAGACTGACAGATGAGCATTTCCTTTCCTTTGGCCCCCTCTTTAAAAAGTTTGCCCATCACTAGGCTAGCCCCATCATTTTCCTGATCTAGAAAATCTAGTGGCTTCCTCTTGCCTCTATGATAAAATGCAAACAATACTAACTCCCCAGCTTAGCAGTTAGAATCTTTCACCAAACCTGACTCCAACCAATCTTATTAGACTGAATTTACAGTATTTCTTCTCATTTATTCTGTATTCCATCCATATTGGCCTATTTGTGGTCCCTAACTTTTTGCTGTTTTTTCCCAGTCTGTGCCTATTCCTGGAATGTGCTCTTTCCTCAGGTCTGCTTCTCAGAATCCTGATCTTCCTTGAAGGCTCAGGTTATGGTCAACCTCCTACAGGAAGCCCTTCCTCATCACCTCCCCAATTGTTAATGTTGTTCTCAGATTATCCTATATAAACTTAATTGTATATATGTCTATCCTCCAAATAATATGGAAGCTCCTTGAGGACAGAGATTGTTTAATTTTGTCTTTATATCCCCATTATCCAATCCAGTGCCTTAATATTTTTTTTTATTTTTCTTTTTTAAAACTCTTATATTTTATCTTAGAATAGATACTAAGTATTGGTTCCAAGGCAAAAGAGCAGTAAGAGTGAGGCAATGAGGGTTAAGTGACTTGCCCGGGGTCGCCTTGCTAGGAAATGTCTGAGGCCATGTTTGAACCCAGGACCTCTTGCCTCTAGGCCTGGCTTTCCATCCACTGAGCCATCTAGCTGCCCCTAGTCCAGTGCCTTTTGCATAGTAGGTACTTAAATGAATAATTGTTGGCTTGATTTTTAAGGTAGCAGATGGCTTGCAAGTCTTATTGAATGGAATAGATAACATGCATTTGGATGCTAATCCACTGAATCTGTCACTTCCTGTAGCTTGGAGAGGTCCTTGAAATGGACTGTGATCTCGGCTCAAGGTTAAATAGGAAGAGGACAGAAAGCTAGATCACCTTTGAAAACCTGAGCATTGCTAGCAAATAAGTACTATTAAAAACATTAGGGGTGGGGCAGCTGGGTAGCTCAGTAGATTGAGAGCCAGGCCTAGAGACCGGAAGTCCTAGGTTCAAATTTGACCTCAGATAGTTCCCAGCTGTGTGAACCTGGGCAAGTCACTTGACTCCCATTGCCTAGCCCTTACCACTCACAATACACAGTATTGACTCCAAGACGGAAGGTAAAGGTTTAAAAAAACAAACAAACAAACAACAAAAAACATTAGAGGTAGTACAGTAGATAGAGAGCCAGGCCTGGAGACAGGAGGTCCTAGGTCTAGATCTGGCCTCAGACACTTCTGGTTGTCTGGGTAAATCACTTAATCCCAATTGCCTAGCCTTTACCATGCTTCAGCCTTAGATCTGATACCTAGCATTGATTCTAAGGCAGAAGGTGAGGGTTTTTTAACAATTAGGCAGATTAACATTACAATAACAGAAATCAATTGTGTCCTGAGATAAATCTTGGGAAATGCTTATTGGATTGTATTTGGAATTTCTACTCACTTACTTTGAGACTGGTCTATAGAAAAAAATTTCCCACTTAGGTTTTTTTCCTGTTTGAAATAAATCCCAACTCTCTGAGTCTTTGCACAAAGAATTGGCAGTTATTTCCGACTGGAATTCCACTGTGTGTTGAATCAAGTTATAATTTAAGCAGACATTCCTATCTCGGGGGGGGGGGGGGGGGAATTCTGTGGTTTATTTTTATGCCTTTTCTACCTAAGAATAAGCTCAAGACCAATAGCAAGAGAGGCTCTGAGCTGTGCTTTCTCTACTCTGACAGGTAATCGTTTATGGAGAACCAGCAAAGGAATTGAGTGATGATTTATACCCCCTCTCAAATGACCAAAGGACACTGAATGGAGAAGTAGACTGTGTTGGTATGGTACAACTACAAAAAGAAAACCGAGACTTGGAGCAGCAGATCATAGAGAAAAACAAGGTAACAAGGGGCCCTTCTTACGGTACCAGCCCCCCAAATCATTCAGCCAGTCAACTTTATAAAGTGTCAGTGGTGAACCAGGTACTGGCCTAGTAACTAAGGAAGGACATCATTATAAGTGAGACAGTCCATGCCCTCCAGGAGCTTAGAGTCTATTATGGATAGCAAAATGTCTATATTAGTATTAAATTAAAATATGTACGAAGTTAATTACAAGGAAATTTTTTGGAAGGGAATGAGGTAGAGGGAAATTGGAGCTTTGCTTTCATCAGGATCCTAAAAAGTGGCAGTGAGAAGGAACTAGATTACAGACAAGAGGGACAATTGTGTATGGAGGGAAATAATGTGTAATGAGCCTAAAATGCCAGGATGGAGCAAGAGAGTGACACGGTGAGATCTGTGCTTTCAGACAGCCCCTTTGGCAGTCCTACGAATTGGAGAGGGAAAGGACTTGAGGCTGGCCGGTCTCAGAAGTCCAACCCAACTCTGATCTCTGACCCTGTGACATCTGTTCCACAGACTATAAAGCAGCTGCAGCAGAGAATGTTAGAACTCAAGAAGACCCTCCAGAAGGAACTGGTGAGCAATCATCCAGATGAAGTTTTGAGACTGGGCTGTTGGGGCTGAGGGGTGTGCGAATGTTTCTCTTTGGTGCTTTCTTCCTCCTTAGCCACAAAAAACCCATCCCTAGACCTTGCCTGCTTATCACGCTTTCTACCAGTCATGTTTGCTTCAGCATATGGAATGAACCCTGGATGTGAAGGCAGAGAACCTAGGTTTGATCCCAGCTTTTACCTTTACTAACTTGTCTGGCTTTGGGCCAGTCACTCCCCCTTTTAGGCTCCTCAGTTTCCTCTCCTGTAAAGTGATAGGGTTTTTTTCAGCTCTAAATCCTATGATATCTTAAGAATCAACTTTCCATTTGCTCTAACTACTTACTTCCTTACCCTATCTGCAGGTAGGGAGAAGGGATGGGAGGAAAGGTTTAAAACTTGGAATATTTCCATTCTGTCTGAGAAATGTTAAGACATCTGACCTACTTTTCTTAGGAGAGAAGAAGGTAGCATATTTCAGTATTTTTCCCTTCTCTCTTTTTTTCTCTTTCAGAAAATTCGGCCTGAAAATGATATCTTTGAAGTTCGGGAGAAACCCAATCCTGAAGTGCCTACTGCTTCCACAACTGTCACCAATAACTCAGACTTAAATGATTCTCGAGAGATAAATTTTGAATACCTCAAGCATGTGGTTTTAAAATTCATGTCCTGTCGGGAATCAGAGGTAAAAACACTGGTTTCAGTGTGCCCTAGATTTTTATCCCTGTATGAGTTTGCCCAGTGAGGTCCCCGTCTCATTCCATTTCTTTCTGTCTCTCTCCTGACCTTAGGTTTAATAGCTGAATTACTGCTTAGGAAATGAGGCAGACTAGCATTTAACAGATTTTCTAAATGGAAACTCTGCTTTTCTTTTCTCACATTAATCAGAGTAGCTTATTTTTATAGCATTTAAGATTAAGTTTACAGAGTCCTTTTGTCACATTTCAGAGCCCTTGGCTAAATCACTTCATGTCTTTCTGAACTTTAATTTTCTCACTCATAAAGGGGGATAAGCATAGAAGAGATGTACCCATATATTGTTATATTGAAACTCTGGGAGTAGAGAGTCTCACCCTTGATTGATGGGTGAGGTCTGTTGGATCTTAGAATGTTCCCAGGGGCCGTGAGGACAGGGGAGAAAGCGGTTGGCCCAGGGGGGTATAAATACCCTGGCAGCCCTGGCTTTTGGTTCCTTTCACTTCCCTTGGACTTGAGATCTGTGGATCCTGGTCTTTTGGGGATTGGTGACTTGCTTGGCTCAACCTTGCAAGATCCTCCTGTCTTTTACCTGACTAGCATTGTCAACCTGTACCCACACCATCACTCCTCTGATTCTACTGCCCCTAAATATTAGGAAATCAAATCATCTGTAGTTATCTAGGTATCCCAAGGCCCAGGAGGGATCCGGGAAGTGGGCAGGAGAAGAAAAAGTGGGTGGAAAGGGGTGGTATACCTGAAGGCTGTTTAGGCATAACATCTAGCAGAAAGAAGAAGAAGCTGAAAGACATCAAGCAGCAGCTTGCTTACTCTGGTTTGGCTGTGGCCAGGCTGAGCCAGAGAAGCTAACTATCCTGAAGCAATTACCTGCCTACAGCTCTGAGGGTTTAGCATTACCAAATTAGTTAGGGTTTCCCAATTCCTCTATCCATCCCCAATACCCTATCTTTGCTGATTATAGATAAAGCCTTTCAAGTACCTTCCTGGAGTGGCTATTTCATAGCTTCTCTGGAAAGGGAGATACGCAGTCAGATAAACCGTTACCAAGCTAATAGAGCCCATATCCATTATCAATCAACCCCAGGTGGGACCTGAAGGGATACCTTCCATAGACCTGAAGGATCCTGCCTGGGCACTGTTATAAAGGAGGGAGGTGTCACATCATCTAGCTAGGTGGCAAGCCTCAGCCACCTATCTGTACTCCGCTGCTGTCACACAATTACCAGTGGTAGTGTCCAGTTTAGTTTACCCTGTCTCCCTCTCCATCTATCTGTATACATTCTTTGATTTTTATAACAATATACACTTCAGGCCATGTTGGGCTGTGTAGAAGATGATAGTTTTTTCCACATCTACCTTATTGACTCCCCTCCCCCAGAGAAGCTTATAAATAACTCCTGACAATAATGAAAGGGTAAGAGATTAAGATAATGGTGATAACATGAAATAAAACATCTTTGTTTTGAAAGAAGCGCTCTTTAAAATTTCACAGGAAAAAGAGTTGAAGGGAAGTTGGTGCGCATTTCATTTCAGTATATACTTATTTTTTTGCTTTCTGTGAGATATCGTTTTAGGGATCTGACCTTTATTTAAAAGGTACCTTGTATTTAGGCCAGTATAGTAAAAACTGGTCATAATCATAAGTTATTATTTATAATAATAGTATATCATTTATATACAGTGTCAGGCACTGTGCTTAGTGCTTTACAATGATTTTCTCACTTAATCCTCATGACTCTAAGAAATAGGTAGAATTATCATTCCCATTTTTTTACAAGAGAGACAAATAGAGGTTAAATGACTTGTCTAAAGTCAGATTTGAACTCAGGTCTTCCTGACTTCAGACCCAGCATTCTGTCTATTCACTGTACCACCCTGCTTGCCTTACAGTGCCTCGAACACTGATATTTATCTGAAAATTTTTATTATTAATGTTGATTAATAATAATAATTATCATATATTATTATAATGTATAATTAGTACATTATTAATTTATTATTAATATTTATCTGAAATCTTTGTGGAAATCAAATAAGATGTATGTGAAAATGCTTTGTAACTGACAAGGGCTATATGGATGTTAAGCTGCCTTTGTTAGAAGTGGTCATAATGATAGCTACACCACCATCCTCTCCCCCGTCTGATACATCATTGTATTATGGCTGTGTCCCCAGGGTGACAGAGGCCATGCAGCAGTGTGCCTGTGGCTCAGGCAGATCCTTCCAGAGTGAAAAGGAAACAGCTGTGGGCCTCTTGATGGCCCAAGAGATTCCCCCAACCCAAAAGTGGGCCACCAGAGAACAGATCTCTCTAGTCACACCAACTCGTGCAGGTCATGTGCTTTGGTGTGGAGGGGAAATCAGCAGTGAAGAAAGCCCAAAATACCCGTGGGAGCATTTGTGTCATTAACATAATGGCCATTCACTGCTCTCATCAGTAAAGACAGCAAAGGTTAAAAACAAACCTTACAAGCTTTTCCTGGCTTGGAGCAGCCACCCAGATTTTCACCACAAACTGGCTCTTTGCAAGCCCATCAGGGTTCTCCCTTTGACCCTTGCCCAATTCTGGAACGTCAAGGCAGTTCCTTCACCCCACCCTCCTCCCACCTGCCACCGTGCTAGGCATTCTTTAAAGCAAGCAACATCTTTTCTGTTTCAGGCTTTTCATCTCATTAAAGCCGTGTCTGTGCTACTGAATTTTTCACAAGAGGAAGAAAACATGCTCAAAGAGACCTTGGAGTATAAGGTAGATGTTTCTTTTGTTCTTCAGAGCAGTGAAGGAAAGTAAAAGCTCAGAGGAGAATGGGGGTAAAAATGAACCTTTTGCGATCTAACGAGCCAGTGAGAGGTGCTGTGTTTCTTTTTAAAGACTGAATCTTGGGGAAAGCTAGATAGGCCTAGAGGTGGGAGGTTCTGGGATTGAATCTGGCCTTAGATACTTCCTAGCTGGGTGACCCTGAGAGGTCACTTAACCCCAATCACCTACCTCTTACCACTCTTCTGTCTTAGAATTGATACTAAGGAGGTAAAGGTCAAACAATTTTTTTTACAATTTTTTTCTAAAAAATCCCTCTAACAATGGGGAACTTAGCTATTAAAGCAGCTTTTATCATTGAGCATGTCTGAGTTTTTGTCAAAATCTGCTTCTGTAATCATCAGATGAAATGAAACTTGGTCTGGTTCTAGATCATTACCCAGACCTAGAAACATTACACATTATCTAGGCCTGTAAATGTAAAAGGCAAGGCTTTTAGGGGCTTTTTACCTAGAGCCACAAACAACAGTTTGGCCAAAGGTGCCCTGACCTTGGTTCAGGTCTCAACCTGTCAGCCCAGCATTGGCTGAAGTAGCCGATCTACAATTCCTCCCAGCTGTCTGATGGCCGTCTTAAGTTAACTCATCGTCCTGCTAGAGCAGCAAAAGGCCCATACAGACCAGAGGAGCCAGTGATAAGTTGCTATAGCTATTTTCTCCTCTGCAGAGGATGAATGGCCTTTGGGAAATATTCCCTCCTTCTCCCCATAGACTTTATTATCCTAATCCTTTGTCACTCTTCTGTTTAAATGATAGATGTCGTGGTTTGGGTCCAAGCCATCTCCCAGAGGTAGCATTCGGCCATCCATCTCGAATCCCAGGGTGCCATGGTCTTAAAAGAAACCTGAGAATGGAAATTCCATGTGTAGCCACTTTTTCTATGAAAAGAACACAGCACACCAGTCTGGGTGGGTTTTTTATCACTGTAATTGCAGTATTTTGTACAAGCTTTGAAACATTGTTTACAAGACAAATAATGGTTAGAACTTCCGTCATTGCAAACTGACAGCCACAAAATTGGGCCAATTTTAGAGATTGGGCCAGCCCCAAAAGGAAGGGGTCATGGGTGGGATGGCAAGTAGCTAAATGGGAAACTCCAATTTCACACAATGCTGCTATAAATCCCTCCTTTGGGCCCCAGAGGGTTTGCAAGTGGAGTCCTCTAACCCCTAGTGCTAGCACTTAGTCATAGCTGTTAGTGTCTGTCCAGGAGGCTAAATGTCAGTGGAACAGCTAGTGCTGGGAGGGAGGAAAGTGACTGACATTAGTGGTACAGGACAACCTGATTCCTCCAAGTTGTGTCTTGCCGAATATCTTAAAACCCCCACGTGGTCTCCTCACATGTTTCATAAAGACATTTCCCTTCTGGTGGTTTGGATCCTGGGCTAGGGAAAATACTGAGATGTCCTCAATCCCTCCCACTAACTCCTCAAGCTGGGTATGTCCTAACTTTAGAACGTGTGCCTGTCCAAAGATAGGGGGCCAGTATTAGTCAATGAGGGCTACGCAACTGTCTGGAAGGATCTCGTTTTACTTTTCTTAAAGAAAAAAAATCTTACAAAAGGTGTTAATACAGTACTGAATATACTCAGTTACCTTTTTAAACTCATATATGTCTTGTACAGGTTGCTGGTAAACCATTTTAAAGCATACTTTTTAAAGCCAAATTTGCTTGTAAGCATTTCTTCTGTCTTGCAGTCAAGTTTACCAGTCTTCTTAGAGAAAAATCAGAGAGTAAAAAGGAAATGCCTCCCTCCACCCTAGATTCTCCCTCTTCCCCCCTCCAATTCCATAGCACTCTGGACAGTCTTCTGAGAAATCAGTATCAGTATCTCCTTTATAGCAGAACCCTGGATTTGCGCCCAATTCTATGCTCAGCCGAGACTCTGAGCGAACTTTGGTATGGTAAGGACCCAATACATTGCCCCTTCTGCTGCCCTCAGTCCACAGGCCCAGTTGGAGATGGCAGAAACTGCAGCAGCACAGCCTCGATTGCCTTGTTTGTGGAAACACTAAGCCTCTAATAGGTGTGAACACACTACAGATCATCTGTAATGTAGATAGGCTTTATAAAGGCTTTATAAAATGCTGCTACTTTGAAATGCTCTGGCTGTGCATGTTGGGGACCTCTAAGGAAAAGTCAGCATGTATTCAGCACAGTAGGATCTTCAAACTCTTTTGGAAAGATCCTCTCCCAACAGTGTATAGCTTGCCTAAGGCCTCACCACGGTTAACCACTGACTTAAGAATCAGTCATCGGACCACATATGCAATTTTTCTCAAGCTGGTTTCACCAAATGGTTATTTCTTCTTGCTAAGTAACAAGAAAAGATGTTTTCACAGTAAAGTATTTGCATTGCTCGTCCTAAGTTCTTAAGCATGTGCAGCAGTGCCTGATGTTCCCAAAGAACGGGACAGCATCATTCATCATCACCCCTCAGCTAAGGGGGTTAAAGCTCTAAAAGGCGGACATTCTTGCCAGGTCGGTGAGCTGAAATATATGTTTAGACCTGGGTATGTTTAGAGGCAATTTTGTTGTTTTTTCCTGAGGAAGAGGCCCGCTGCACAGAACTAAGTTTTTTTACTTCTCGCATAGGGATGTTCAACAGATTTGCCCAGGGGGAAGAGAAAGGAACTACCAAGGTGGAGGTTATGTCAGGCAGGTCTGAGCAGCTACAAACTTGGCTCCAACACACTCTAGAAAGGAGTCACACAGGCCCTGCTCCTTCCTGCTGATTTAGGGTATAGAGCTGCTTGAATCACCCAACCGCACCACCTCTCTCCCTTGGTGCAGGTTAATTAGATATCAGTTTTTGGAAGCTACTAAGTCTCTGGGTACTTAAATATTTTACAACTAAACTGATTAAGGCTTCCCTGCATGTTGATTTTTAACTTAAGAGCAAGAGTGGTGTAAATATACTGAGTGATTGATTGACTGGACACACTTTGACGTGTATTTAAAAAACAAAACTACTGTGGTAACACATATGCTCCATATGTATAATCCTTTATCTGAGCATTGGCTCTGGGTCTTTCTTTCCCTTCATGTTGTAAACATTCACTGTATTATGTAAAACTGTTGAATTCATTTGTGGTGCAATAATTTTTTTTTTTAATTAAAGCTCTTAAATCTAGGCTCTGGTGGATCTTGATTTGTTTGCAATTCAGTTTCAGCCAAGCCAATTTATTAGTAGCTATGTGACCATGGACAAGGCATTTAAAGTCATTCGCTCTAGGATGAGATTTGGCCTAGACTAGATGATTGATGGCAGTCCCTTTCATTGATAAAGTACTTGGACATTTGGAGTCAAGAGTCCAAATCCTGATTCTACTACTTTCCCCAAAATTCTTTATCCTATCTGAGCCTCAATTCCCTCACCTGTAAAAGAAGGTTGGCCTTATTAAGTTTCTCAGGCCACTTCAACCTCTCTGTGCATCTGGCCTTTTAGGAAAAGAAAGACAACTTCCTGGTACCAGTAGTATGTGCATACATGATAACTGAAGGGTGGCTCTGCAGGCTGTCATTCAGTTTTTAAGCACAGCTCATTTTTATTGCTCAATATAATTAATTACACTGAGTTCTCGAAGAGCTTTATGAGTCAAGAAACTTTCAACTTCAGTGGCGATTTACAAAATCTCCATCCAGCACATACTAAGAATAGTTCTCACACTCAAAAATGTACACACATGCCAGATATTTTCAACAGGTCATGTTAGCAGTTTGGGTATAGTGCAAAAGGCAAGAAAGGAGACCTGGGTTCAAGCCAAAGTTATCCCTTTCTCTCCCTGTTCTTTAATTTGTTCATCTATAAAATAAGGACATCTACACCTAGTCTAGTTTCACCAGGCTGACAAATGATTGTGGCTTTATAAGATACTGGACAAAGAGAAAGGCAATAATTAGAAAATTGTATTTTCTCCCTAGTTGTTCATTAAAGAAAATTTAGTTCATAATGGTGCAGAACGAAGTTTATTTTTATTTAATAACACCACCCCTTGGTGTTGAGAAAGTAGTTAAATAACAGCTTATTTCTTCTAATACTAATTTATAATTTTCCTTGTTTACCACCCTCATGATCTCAGAGTCTAATCAGTAGCGTCCTTAATTTACTGATGAAACTTACTCGTTCAAGGTCACACAACTAGTAGGTGGTATAATCAGTCTCAAACTGATCTGGCACACTGCCATGCTGTTTGTGCCCCCTACCCCATCTTATTTTCTTACCTAAAAGACTGGCCTCTCCCCATCTCTCTCTCTCTCTCTCTCTTTTTTTAAACAAAAGGAAAACCAGACTGTTAGTAACAAAATTACATTCTCTGTGTATGGGAAGAAATTCCATGATATTCTACACTGATCACCTCCATTCCCATCTGACGGATGTAAGCATACACCACCCTCCTGAGAAAGTCATACAAAAACACTTTTAAAATATATGGACAAAGTATTAAATGTGGTTTGTACTTTATTAACTTAAGATCCAAGATGTACAGACAAGGTAAACTTGAAGTTGTATGAAACAATAAATATTTAAACAACAAACATTTTTGCCTTCTTGTGATCCACCAGCTAAGTAAGTTGATGCAGAGCTAATGGCCTGAGCTGTTTGTAGATCAGACCCCCAAACTCCATCCATCCATGTGGCTTAAGAGCCTGAGCAACTCGGAACCCCTGCCCAGTTAGCATCACTCTCCTGTTTTACTGATTGAAACACACCAAAAAAGTAATATACTAATGAGTGAAGAGTTTTATTGATCCAGCAGGCACTTTACAATAAAAATCAGCCCCAGAGTCTGCCTCCCTCCTCTAGGAAGACTATTTCTGTACAAACCCTCAGATTCTTTGAAAATAGAACACCAACCAAGCACTCCCTTTCCAAGCAGCAAAAATTCTACACCTGCCAAAGGCATCCCAACATTCTACATCAGCAGTGCCCAGGAGCACCCACCAGCAGAATGAATCCTCCTCCTCCTCCTCTCTCCAGTATCCAATTGCAGTGGCGGCAATTCTGTTACTCCCAGGCGAAGGAGAATGTCAGATCATGTGCAGGATTCAGAAAAGACAGCAGCAGAACATGGGATTCCCCTCCCCCCCCTCCACCTCAAAAATAAAAAGTATTTTCAACAAATGAATGGTCTGAAATAGATTCATTGTAGTTTTGGGGAAGATGGGCCAGTGTCATTCCATTATTCCTTCTTCCTTGTCCTGGGTCCCCCAAACTCTTCTGGTCTTCTCAATGCAAGTAAATAGTCTTTTTTTAAACAGTTTTTCTTGCTGTGAGAACTCTTATTATGGAACCTAGACCACCCACTGCTAATGCCTATTGGAGTGAGAAAAGGAGACCAATAGTACAGGTTAGATCATTTAGCCACAAACCCCATCACCCTCCCCAATTCATTAACTTCAGTTAACATGAACACATTTCTATAGCACTTGAGGATTGACAGAGCACTTTCTTTTCTTTGCAATACTGTCTCAAGAGGAGAACAAGTCTTAATCCTTTTTTAAAGAAGCACAGTTCCATTAGCCAGGATCACTATTGGGACTCAACCCTTACTTTCCTATTTATAGTATTCTTCCCACTATATCCAACTGCGAAAGTTCTAATCTTTATTAAGCCTTACCTGTCTGAATAAAAAGGTCACCTCACAAAGTTAGTTATGCTTCCCCCCTCCCCCACCATTGTTTGTTTTTAGATAAGAATTTGGATGACCATTCATTGGGGATGTCCTACTCCTACAGGGTTCACCTAAATCAGGGGTTGGCAACTTTCTGCAGGTATGGCTCTTTCTGCAGGAGCCATAAAGTCAATTTTTTTCAGGCGCTGTTACAGGAGTGCGCACTGTGAGCACTGTACGGCTCTCACAAAATTACATTTTAAAAAATGTGGCATTTATGGATCTCACGGCCAAAAAGGTAGCCGACCCCTGACCTAGTTAATAACTGCCCATAATGAGAAGGGATTTCTATGTCCAAAATGGCTTCTGAGTTAAATCTGGGGGTATATCCAGAAATAGTCTGATCTAATTTGCCTGAAAAGATATGTTGGTGTCAGAAGTCTGGCTTTGGAGTCTGGACTATCTCATAGGCAAATGGGAGTCACTGAAGGTTTCTGAGCAAGAGAGTGCCATGATCAGAGCACTATATCTTGAAAGACTGATTACAAAAGATAAAGAATGCTGGGAAGATCTGCTTAGGAGGCTACTCCAACAACCTGGAGGAGTAGTGTCATTTACTGATATCCTCCAGGGGATTTTCCTCAGGACATCATATTGAACTGAATGCACTATAGTAAGAACTTGGGGATGGGGAAGTAAGTTACCTACCTACTGCAACTTTCTATTATGATAGGATAATACTGAGCAGAAATGCTCCATTAATCTTCTGATAAGGAATGCAGAGACCCCTTGTGGGCAGCCACATAAAAACACTTGCAGGCTTCCATGGTAGATAATAATAGTATTGATTCTAGGTTAAAATAAATTTGCCTTGACTCCTTAAAGAGGGAAAAATCAATTTTCAAGCACCCTCCACACAGTGCTGCCTCAACCAACACCACCACCACAACCAAACTCCATTAAGATTTCATGTGCCAAAGCACAGAAAGATCAGACATCTGTTAAGACTCACCAAAGCTATGCCCTTGAGGCCAAGAGGGTATGTGAAAACCTCTGAGCATACATGACTCTTCTTTATAGTGCCAGTCTGAGGACTGTTTGTATATAATTAACTGCTTCACCTAACTGGAATGGTTTTATGGAAACACATTAGATGAGGGGTAGGTGTAGCACACATTCATTAAGTAACAGAAAGAACTATTGCCTATTCCAAACAGGAAAAAAAGCTGGATGCAATAGAGGGTATTATTACAGGTAAACTGCTTACAAAAGTCTCTTTTATGTCTCTCTTCAACCCCGTCCCCATCATTCCAATGGAACCAATGATTTTCCAATTAGCAAACCCAGTGGCCTCTTTTCATTCTAGAACATGTCTGATGGCCTTAGAGCTCAATACCTTATACACATATTGGCTACTTTTCTCCTCTCTTGCTTCAGAGACTATATACCGTATCTCCTCTGGACTGTTCCTGCTCCTGAGCTGTTTTCACTGGTTTTCCAGCTTCTTCCTGCATTACCACCATTGCGTGTAGTTCCCAAATATGTCATTGGTCTTCTTCTCTAGTTACTCTCCCATGGCATTCTCATTCAGGCCATGGTTTCGATGACCATATCTAAGCAAGAGATTCTGAAATCTGCATCCCCCAATCCTGATGTCTCAGTTCCACACCAGCACACTTAGCCATCGAAAAGATATCTCCCCTTAGATGTCCTATGTAGCATCCCAAAAGAAATCTATTCCAGGCTGATCTGATTCTCTTTATCCCTAACCCTCCACCTTGTTTTCCATCCACATAACTGAGTTGTTCATGTTTCCATCATCTTTCCGTTACCGCCAGGTCCTAATTGATTCCAACTCTAAAACTCTCAGTATTTGTTTCTTTCGGTCTATTCTCACTCCCCCACCTAATGCAAGTCCTTATTGTTGTATTACTGTACTATATAATGTACCACATTTACTGTACTACTACAATAGTATCTTTACAAGTCGCTTTGTTCTTCATTCTCACCAATCTATCCTCCAGAAGGTGGCATGAATAACCTTGGTCATAATCTAGTCATGTCACTAATCTACTCAAAAATTTTAATTGGATCCCTACTAGTACCTACAAAATGAAATGCAATCCCCTCTTCATTGACTCTGAAAGTCCTCCATGATCCGGGACGACACTACGCTTCTAGCCTTCTGTCATTTCCACTTTCTTTGCAATCTACACTCTGGTCAAACTGGACTCTGTTCCCTAAACATGTCCTGTGATGTCTTGTCTCAATGCCTTCCTTCCTGTACTATAGGAAATCTCTCCCCCCCTTTTCTTCACTTGTCAAACTTCTATCCAACCTTCAAAAACAAAATCTAGGATCCTAAATACCACTGTCACCTTAAAAGCCTTATTCTTTGAACCACCTTTCCAGGACCTCAGAAAGCACTTTGTTGTATACTTCTCTCAAGTGCTTGTCCAGATACTGATTATTACCATTATCCACGCTGACTCCATCTATCTTCTCTAAACTTGGTATTTTCTGTAACCTCTATCAGTGCCCTACACACAGCAAGTACTTAAAAAATTTTTGTTGTTGTTGACTGGGATGAGCTAGTACATATGAATTCCTTTTGCAGCATCCCCAAGCTGTCTTCAGGCCCCTATCTGAACACCTTCCCTGAGAGTGAGTTCGCTATCAAATAAAGACTCATAGAATGTCAAAGCTGAAAGGAATCATCTGATCCAAGAACTTCATTTTACCAATGAAGGAATCACAGCCCAGAAAGGTACAGTGACTTGCCTCTCATTATATGGCTAATAAAGGGCAAAGCCCGAGTGACCCTAGGTCATCTGATTTCATGCCCATCGATCATTCTGCTCCACTATGCCAACTAGTCTACTTCTAAATGCCTTAAGACTCTCCAGAAATCTGCTTACCCCAAACCGTCCTTCCAAACCCAGACTGACAGGCAAACACACACATACATCCTAATTCTGTACTGTGGAGTCACAAAGAAATCTCAGAGTATCATAGTACTAGAAATAGCAAAGACTATCTCACACAATGAATATCCCAGGCCAGCAACGAGTTGGATACAGGGTTAAATTAGACAATAGATTGACCTGTTTAACTACTTCGAAAGGAAAACTATAACACTGAGCTTAAAAGGAATAGCCCACATGGCAAAGTATTAGGACTCCACCACTTATTCTTGAAATTATCTTCAAAACTGTCACATTGGCCACCTTTTTAAATGAACCAAAGAATACTTGCTATATCCTCACCTCTATAAATAATTCAGTCTGTAAGGGAGCAAGTAAAGGTCCTCACAAATTTTGCTACTATAGGTACTGAAATGCCACACTTTACTGTTAATAGAGCAGGAAGGGCTGCGTGTACCTAAAATACAACCTGACCCAGTGCACAGGTCTCCACGGGCAAAGCTTGCCAGATGTTCCTAGTTGGGGTGTGCTATTCCCATCCCTATATGCCAAAGAGTACATGTTATTCAAAACTTCAAGCCATTTGATCTGCATCTCTCAGGGATACTGTGTGAATTATGAGAAGAAAGCACCTTGTAAATCATTAAGTGCTATAGAAACAAGACATAAAAATCACATTAATATGTATAGCTGTAGTATTTATTATATTGTAACACCTTATTATTGAATGCAACTAAACTCATTAAAGGGAGAGCCTCACTTCAAAAAAAGACGTTCCTGGGAATTTTTCCAGAAGGATTTGAAGAAACAAAATACATTCCCTATCTTCAAGGAGAGTTCTGCTGCTATGTATTTGACCTCGGACAATATCTTCTTTGACCCTTAATTTTCTCACCTGTAAAATACTGCTACTAAAGTCTTCCTCTGATTCCTAATTAAAGCCTGAAGTCTTCTGCTCTTAAAGACAGTGTCCTAGTTCTGGAAGGTCTTATATAAAGTGGGAAATCTTTAAGGAACATACCTAGTGACAGACTAGTTATCTATCATATAAGGTATCCACCCTGCTAAATGAGACAGGCTCATCACTAGAACACTAGCCACAACCATCATAAAAACCATCAACTTGGCCTCAGATACTTCCTAGCTCTTATGACTCTGGGCAAGTCACTCAGCCCCAACTGCCTAGCCTTTACCACTCTTCTGCCTTGGAACAGATATGTAATATTGATTCTAAGCCAGAAGGTATGGGGTTAAAAAAACAAGAATGACCAAAAAACCCACATCTACTAAATCTTGGAGATGGTGGGCCTCAGTGAGGGCTTAGGAAGTACAAAAGCAATAACAAAACACCTTTAAATAGAGCGGAAACAGCAGCTGTGCACCTGGCACTTGCTTTGTAAACGGACCCCTGTGAAGGAAGAAACACATACCTTCTCATGCCACTGAAGTAACACAGCACTGCTATTCTCTGTGGGTTTTTCAAATCCTTTATAAATGTACTTCATTAACAAGTCAATGCCATTTCTGTCTAATGATTGTACAGCCTGCTCTATCTCACTGCTTTTAAAGTTCGTGAGCACTTTCAGCACCACTCCTTGGGCCCGTTCCTGCAAAAACAAAAGAGAAGAGTAGTGAGATCCAAGGGGCCTTTCTAGGGCAAGCAGCAGACATGACAAGGTGACCACACACACAGCAGGCGGGGACTCCATTCTTCTCAGTGTGTTTAGACACGACTCCTTTTTTCTTACAGGATCAGAAGATAATCCTGAGAAACTTATGTCCATCCCTAAAACAATGGAGCAAATGCTTTCACTCTCCCAACACACTGATTAAAAGTAGCAGTCTAGTGCTGGGAATCAGCACTGGATTTGCAAACCAAACCTCCAGGTTGAAGTCCAAAGTCTACCAGCTGCTAGCTATATGACCTTGGCAAATCATTTTGCCTTAGTTTCCTGTCTGTAAAATAACGATAAATCTTGTACTACCTTCCCCACAGAGCTATTGTGAAAATCAAATTAAGTAATAAGCATAAAGTACTTTGTAAACAAGCACTATAGCAGTGTGAACTATCACTGTTATTTATTGAAAGTTAAACACTTCTCAGTATACAGTCTAGATGCAGCCTCAGATTATTTGACTGACAATAACTAAGGCAGAGAAGTAAAATGTACATCTTTACTTTATCAGAAGTCAAAAGAAAGGCAGGCGGTCCCTTTTTGGTTTTCTTGCATTCCTATGTCTTACATGGGGCCCTATGGCTGCATTAATAAGAGCAATCTGATATCCCAATCTATTCTTATCTTTTGGGAGATCACATTGTATATAGTAGTAGCATCTTAGGGATGAAAACTATTCTCAGAAAGCTTTTTTTGGAATAATTGGTATCTAAAAGCATTTTTTATAAAGCTCTTAAAGATATTATTACCCTGCCCATAAGATTGTAAGTGCCATACTGTATGTCATGCACAAAATTATCTAGGTGGCACTCTCATGTCTTAGAAATAGCACTGAACTTGGAGCCAGGAAACCTGGCCTGGCATCTAGTCTCCTCATTAAGCGGGTGTGTGGCATTCAACATGTCACTTTCCCTCTCAGAGCCTTAGCCTCTTCCTTGATCTTTTAAGATCTCTTCCATTGCTAACTCATATGCTCCCTTCACACTACTAGATTAATTTCCCTAGATAACTACCTTCTCTGTTCTCTCACATTTCTAACATCCTACCCTCTTTAAGGCTCTTCTAAGACCAACATCCTGTGCCCTCAGGACCTTTCCCTGATCAACATCCAACCTTTCCAGGTTCCTTCTAGGGCTAGCCAAAATCCAACCACAAGCCCCTCCCAAAGCTGAAATCCTAAAGCTTGAGACTCCTCTCAGTGCCAAAATTCTACATACTGCTCCTGAGGTCCTTTCTAGCACCAACATTTCATGGTCCCTCTAAGCACCAATATTCTATGCCTTAAGTTCCCTGTCCCAGTTCTTAAGGTTTTTTTTGTATCATAGACTCCTTTGGCTGCCTGGTAAAGTCTGTGGCCTCCTCAGGATAATTTTCTTAAATAAATAAATAAATAAAGATACGATAACCAAAGGGCACCAAATATAATGAAATAGTTACAAAAATATTTTTAAAACAATTTACAGCCACAAATTAAGAATCCCTGTTGTATACCCTCAAGTCTCTTCTAACATCAACTATGTTTTTTCCAGTCTGTGCCCTACAATTTTCTTGTCCTTTGCTGATACATAAAAAAATTTTTTCACAACTGACTAAAAGAATCTGTAGTAATGGCAGAAGCTCCACTCTGAAACAAACTTTAACTCTTTGAGCAAACCCACAGAAATTCTTTTTTGAGATGGTGTGTGATGGCCGGGGGGTAGTTTTCAAGTTCCAAGCTATGAAAATATGAACCCCAAACCCCATTTCCAAAATTACTATCCTGTTTACCTTTACTGCTTGATTCTTCGCATTGACGGGAGAGTTTCGTAAAGCTGCATGAAATGCTCTGAGCATGTCACCTGTGCATGACTGCCAGTCAAGGATCACTCGGATGGGACAGAATAGTTAATGTTTTTTGTTTGATTTAATCCTGTAGGGCCAAATTTATTACCTCCTTTGAGCCTGTTTCTTCATTTGTGAAAAACACCTAGAAACAATACTAGCTGACTTCTTTCCAGTGCTGTTGTGAGGAAAGTGATTTGTAAGTCTTAAGTGCTATAAAAAGAACTACTTATTCAGAAAAAATAATTACTTATTTATTCACCCTTAGTCTCCCTGCCTACAAATTTGTATCTCAGATAATTTAATTTCATCAACAAAATAATTTTATTTCCAAAGTAAGCATACATACTTATATTCAAAGAGGCTTTTTCAGTCAAACTCTCATAGAAATGAAGATTAAACTATAAACTTTCATTGTCTTCCTCCAAGCCTAGCCTGAACCGGTGAAATCCCAAAGCACTGATTAATATTTCAAAATTAATCTAGTGAATAGTTCATAGCAGATCAGAACCTTCCTGCTCCCAAACTCAATTACAGTATTCCATACACATACATTGTTCTGGATTCAGAACAAAGTACATTAGAAGAAATTTAGGTTACATTCCCAAAGGTAATACTTATTTCTAGCTACATTACATTTGCTAGTCTTAATTTCTTACTTTAAAACATGGTGTGGCCTTTAAGAAATCCAAATATAGACCAAGTACATACATAATTTCTGCTCAGTCAAGTCCCTCCATGGCTCAAACCAATGAAACTTCAAAATTAATGAATTCTCTGAGGTAGATGTATAAAGCAGTCTTCCTAAATCTAATGAAGCAGCACTTGAATTTTTATACAACTCTCTGCTTAACTGAAGACACTCAAAAACTCCCTTCAAACAACTATTTATCTGCTCTTTAGGCAGATCACCAAACACACTAGATAAGAAGAGCAAGATGGGACAGTGGGGGGAGAGAGGAGGGAAGGCTGATCTGGAGTCAGAACAGAAACTAGTTCAAAGCCTGATTCTGTCAACTTGCAAATGAGGAATGATTGCTGGCTTTGAGGATGTCTAAGCTAAGAGAAAACTTAGGAGGGACACAATGGCTATTTAGAAGTACTTGAAGAATCGTCATAGAAGGATTAGACTTGTTCTGTATGTGGGAAGGGAAGGAGTAATGGTTTTAACAGAAGAGAAACCTTCCTCAAAATTAAAGCTGTCAACAAATGAGTTGGCCTGCAACAAGGTTTTCAAGCAAGGCTCACATATTCTAGAGGTATTAATTAGTGTTATGACCTCTGGCATCCCTTCCAACTGAAATTCTGAGATGTCTTATGGACATTCTTCTCTGGGTCTCTTTCCTTGTCTATAAAATGAAGGAGTTGGATTAGAATCCTTTCCCAGTTCTAATATGCTATGAGTATGTTAAACTTATTTTTGTCTAATTTTCCCCTCCATAATTCTCCATCCTTCCACCCCCAACATATCCCCCTCCCCTGTGTTATCTCTTCTATCAAAATGATCAATAACTCCTCTTGTTTAAATTATACTTTATTGTAAATGAGTTTTAGCTAGGGCATATCTTAAAGGCATTTGAATAAATCTTATTACAGGTAAAGGTATTTCCCAACTCAAAATTATTTTCATGCCTATGGCTAGATGATCTAGTTAGCACTGTGGTCTAGTAGGGAAAACATCTGGGTCAGAAAATCTGGGTTCTATTCCAGTTACCACTTACTGTTTTTGTTACTTTGGGCAAATTATCTGCCATTTCAGAGTCTTAGTTCCTCACGTATAAAATGTGAGGAGTGGACAGAAGAGATATAGAGCAGGGTGGCAGGGTCAAAAAGAATACAACAATGTAATTAAAGTCCCTATGTGGGGCTAAGAAATCTTAAGGCAAATACAATGTTAAGTGTTAATGCCTTACCATCAAATTTTTTTTTTTAACCCTTATACTTCGGTGTATTGTCTCATAGGTGGAAGAGTGGTAAGGGTGGGCAATGGGGGTCAAGTGACTTGCCCAGGGTCACACAGGTGGGAAGTGGCTGAGGCCGGGTTTGAACCTAGGACCTCCCGTCTCTAGGCCTGACTCTCACTCCACTGAGCTACCCAGCTGCCCCCTTACCATCAAATTTAAAGGACACATCCATATTTTCTGTTAACTGGTAAACTAACTTTTTCAGAGGCTTTGATGTGGAATGTATGACTTGTCAATAACATCTGACATTTAAAGTCATGTAAGGTTTACAAAGCACTTTAGGTACATTGTCTCATTTAAGCCTTTAAAAAACCCTGTGAGGTAGATACTATAGTTAATATCCTCATTTTATAGATAAGGAAAGCAGCTCAAAAAGGTTAAATAGCTTGCCCATAGCTACTCAGTTAAGTGTCAGGGAATGTTGTCTGAACCCAAGTTTTCTTGACTCTAAATACAACATTTTCCCCATTGTTGAGCTGACACAAGAAAGCAAAATGTATCAAGAACTTTTCTCAAAAATAAAAAAATACAAGTCATATCTAACTCTAAGTCTATACTGTTTTGACACTCATTTATTCTCTTTATGCTTTAAACATCATGGAATTCAATCAAACATGTGAATTTTCAAGCTTGTATCTCTAATATGACAGCAGCTGATGGTCTACAAAGATCAAATGAGATATCTGTAGTACGCATTAATGTTAGGTATTGTTATTTTAAGAAAAGGAAGTCTGGAGGTCAAACTACTTTTGCTTGAGTCCCACATCTTCCATTTATTGGTCATGTGACCTTGAGCAAATCACTTCACTCTTCTGAATTTCAGTTTTCTTTACTATGTAAAACATGTATAAGCAGTCCCTAGCTCCCTACCTTAAACACACAGAGTAATAAGTGTAAGAGGAAAGAAATATTAAAATACCATTAGTATTTTATAATGCAAGGCAGTAAGTATGGAATACAAGCTATCCCATAAGGAATAATATATAAGGAATATGTAAGGAATAATTCCACATAAGGAATAAGCTAATATTACCTATGTGATCTTAAGCAAGCTTCCTAAGTTTTCTGAGCCTCGGCTTTCTCATTTATAAAATACTGGTTTGGGGGTAGATTAGATCCGGTTCCCTTCCAGTTCTAAATACTTTGTTGCTAAGGATGGAACAGTGATAAGAGTATCAAGCTAGAATGCCACTTCAGCCCCTTACTATTAGTGTGACTCTAGGTTAACTTAGTGTCTCTGGGTCTGTTTGCACAACTATAGATGAGACAGTTAGTACACAAGGACTCTTCTAGGTGTAAATCTACATATGATCTTAGGATGTCTAATACAAAGAAATTTGGAAAGAATCCTGAAGTCACTTTTTTACTACACTGGGCCTGAAGTTCCAAGTGTGAAATCCAGGCCTTTTGAGGTGATTTGAACAGGGTGAAGGATACACTATCAGAGTTCTCTGGCCCCTCCCCAAGGCAGACTGAGCCAGGTGCTGCCAGAAAGCCTATTCCTTGGTCCCCTGAACTCACCCCTTTCTCATTTTTTTTGACCTACAACTCTGATTTCCTCAGTAACTAACTGTTCCAAAGCAGATCAGCAACAGTTCTACAATTTACAGTTGTAAGGATGTTGCTTGGGGACCTTAAGGAATTAAGTAACTTGCCCAGGGTCCTAATGCCATTATGGATCAGAGGCAGGACTTCAATCCAGATCATCCTGACTCCTAGGTTAGCTCTATCCACTACACTAAACAAGTTCACTCTACCTCAGGCAAGAAGTCTGCAATAGGTCCCTTTTCTCTCCAGCTTCTCTAACCAAAACACTCCCCAAGTCCCTGAATTATCTAATGTTTAGTTGGTATTTAATGTCATACTATTATATTCCCCTGCCTCATTCCTGATTCATTCCAGAATGTACTATAATGTCTGCTATCATGTCTATAGTTCCTGTCAATGATTAAAAAAAAACAAAACTTTACTTTGTTTTAAAATCAATACTAGGTATTATTAGTTCTAAGGGAGAATGGTAAGGGCTAGGCAACTGGGGTTAAGTGACTTGCCCAGAGTCACATAGCCAGCAAGTGTCTGAAGCCACATTTGAACCCAGGACCTCCCAATTCCAGGCTGGCTTTCTTCCACTGGGCTACCCAGCTGCAATTTGTTATATCTATGTTAATACAGGTATAACTCTACCTATATTATGTGTTTGCAAAGGTTCAAAACATTCAAATTATTTTATGTTCAGTCATTAGACCTCATATCCGATCTGTACTGATGGTTACAAAGTCTCTGTAACAACCAAACAATCATTTGACTATTCGTTTCCTCTCACTGCTGGTTTCAAGCCAAAGCTGAATGACTCCTTATCAAGGATGTTGTTGAAGGGATTCTTATTACCATAAGGATCAGACTATTTGGCCTCTAAGGTCCCTTCTAACTCCTACATCATGTATTCTACACCACAACCTTGCTAAAGGTCTAATCCAATAGAAAAAAAAAAACCCAATAGAAAAGCTTTTTTCAGGTGATAGTTAATAACCTTCACTTCTGCCTCCACTCTACTGATATGATAGCAGAGCTCTAGCTGGTACAAGGATTTGAATACAGTCTTTTAAGTTCCCATTTCTAAGAATGTTTCTATTCAGACTAAAAAAGCAAAAAATTTTAAGTATTCATTAGAATATAGGGTAATACCCAAAGTAGCATAATTTAATACAAATTTAACATAAACTCTGTTGAACTTAGAAACCAGAGTCTGCTTTAAACCCGTGCTCCTCCACGCCTAACTCCCTAAGATTAAACTTTAAGACACTACTCTCTGGGTTTGTTAGCTTCACTGCAAAATGAAGACATGTGATTAGACTACTGGTTTTCAAAGTGTGGTCTGAGGACCCCAAGAAGTTTCCAAGGCTCTTCTAGAGGGTCAAAACTATTTTCATGATATTAACTAATATATTATTTATCTACTAAAATACTTTTTTCCCAACCAGATAGTTGTGACTTGATTTTCTTCCTACTTAAACCAAAACAACGTAACAGATCAAATGCATAAGGAGAATTCAGTTGTCTTCTTTTAAACTACACATTAAAGAGATTTGCAAAAATATATAAAATAACGCCATTCTTCTCACTATTTTTTTTTCCTTTTGGAAAAATATATTTACATGCAGTAACTTGCTTACTATTACTTTACATAAACAAATATTTTTTAAATCATCAGTTTTAATTTCTAACATGGTAAATATCAATACCTAAAACCCACAGAAACAAACTCTTTGGGATCCTTAATAATGTTTAAGAGTTACAAGGTAGGGTTGGGGGGCATCTCAGTGGGTCAGTGAATTGAGAGCCAGGCCTAGAGATACAAGGTCCTAGGTTCAAATCTTGCCTCAAACACTTCCTAGCTATATTGATTTATATTAATATAAATTATTAATACTATATATTAATCGCAGTATTGATTCTAAGATGGAAGATAAGGGTAAAAAAAAATTATAAAGGGTTCCTGAGCCAAAACAGACTCTGCTAGCTCAAAAATCATATAATTTCCTATGATTTAGAGTTTCATTTGAGGAATGCAGGCTATATTCCAATATATATTAGCCAAATTTTACAGAAATTTGAGAACTTAAATGACTTGTCCAAGGTCACAAAGACAATAAGAAGCAGAAATGGAATTCTAATACAGATCTTTTTACTTCAAGTTCAGAGTTCTTTTTACTACATTATATCTCAAAATTCTTTAAAGGGAAAAGCATATACAATTAGAATTAAAGATAGCATGGCACAGTAGATAAGGAACTCACCTTGAAGACAAGACCTGACTCTTAGGGGTGCTCTGTGACCCTGGGCAAGTCACTTGACCTCTTAGGGCTAAAGGCAACTTTCTAAGACACTAAGTGGCAGAGAAGGTGTAGCCAATGGAGTGAATGTCTTGACAATTGCCTACACTAGTGAGATCATAGGCCCTGTCTCTATGTTAATAATACAAACTACAAGTCATATTCATGTTCTTAGCAAGTCAGATTTAATGAAGGCAATGTACGATCAAGCTATAGACAGACCAAAGGAGAAATACATATGCAGAAATGCCCTCCCAGAATTGTTGTAAACTTTAGACATAAAAATGGGAGCTACAACAGGGTGTCAAATTTCCCCTACCTGAGACTGCTCCCAGAAGTAATCCCTATTTTCTGGGATGGGGTCAACCAATTAAAGGATCCTTGGGTAAATGAAGGATGCAAGGTACAAATGTCAAACTATTATATTGAAAGTTGTACCAGATAGACATGGCTGACTGTAACCATCATTATATGATGAATATTCTTTTTGGAATCATGAATAGCTGGACACAATGAGATAACCCTCCTGTTTATATAAAGATTTTTGTTTCTATCATCAGAAATAAGACCATTTCCAGAGTTTAAGGACCCTATTTCTGGCCTTTATGAAAAGCTGCCTTATTTAAAAAAAACAAAACAAAAAAAAACAACTGCTAAAACTGTTTCTTCCAACCTCAGAGGGAAACAATATGGAGAAAAGATATGCCAAACAGAACACTAAAAGTAAAAGATAGCTGTTGAAATTGCAAAAATGTACTAACAGAAAATGAGATGAAGCTATTTTTGGAAACCAAACATTATAGGCAATAGATAAAAAGTATTTCTGGGGAAATGAGGATGAAAGCCACAATTTAAGGTAATGAAAATAAGCACTTGCTCTTCAAGCTTTCCTTTCTATTTCCAGGCAGGGGCAAAATCTCAAATCTATGGGGCTATCTTCTCTTCTAAAACTGCTCCCCCCTCACTTCCCCTCCCCCACTACACACCTATTTTTAACAAGGCTCGATCCGTGTCACAGCAAGAGGGTATGAAGCATGGTTAATGAATGCAGATCTGTATCCGGGACTGCTCTGACCCCATCTATTACTCAGCACTGGATCACCTTGGGCACTCCCCAGGCTGAGGCGGAGAAGGGCTCCATTTCCTGCCCCATTTCCCCCCACATTTCCACTCTGAAGGGTGGGGTAGGCACACGGTTAAAGACATCCATCCCTTCTATTTCTAAACTGGTAAAACCAACCTCTCCACATTTTTCCAAACTTGGCCCATCCCTCCAGCCCTCACACCTGTATTAGTATTCGGTCCTTGGCCGGTGGGATGGGAAATCATGGCTTAAGAGAATCCAGAGTCCCAACCCTTCGGGAACAAGTTCCCAGAGACTTCCAATCTCTTTACCCCAAGGGATGTAAATTACCGGAAAGGGGGGGAAAAGGGGTGCTGACCACCTGACGGGAGGGTTCTCGAGTAAACCATCCCTAGCTTTAGCGGACTCTACAATGTATGGGATAAGCTAAATCTGCACGAAAGAATTACAAGGAGAGGAAGAGGGGACTCGCAGAACCGTAGAACCTAAGGGATGGAGTTGGGTGGCTTAGGGTGTCCGAAACGGGGGGCGGCCTTGGAAGGCTTTGAGGGGTGACTGGGGTCGGAGGGGTCGCTGGCTGAGGGTGGAGCTTAGTTATTTAAAGACGGACATCCTTTACCTTCCGGGGTCCCTCTTCCCTTTCCCCTCCTCCTGTGTACACCACTGTACCCCATCTCTCCTTCGTTCCCTCTCCTCGTCCATGCAACCCCTCCTCCTCTCCCTCCCCAGGGCCCGCGCGGGTGGCGGAAGGATATTGCCGCAGCAGACTGTCCACCTCCCCAGGGTCCGGGTCCGAGTCTGGGCCCGGCTCTGCTACCGCGGCGGCCGCTGCTTCTTCTTGCTCGTCGACAAACTTGTTCTCGTCGAACTCGTCGATGTCCACCTTACGGAAGCGCGAGGACAGCGTGTTCCGGGCCATGGTGGCGGCTGCCTCCGCCTTCCGCCCCGCGCAGCGCTGGGAGAGAGCGAGAGAGACAGAGCAACGAGAACCCGCAGGGACGGCGCTCGGAGCCCGGCAACGGCCCCGGCAACGGTCCGGGAGACGACTCCGCGCCGCGCGCCGCGCCGCGACGCACGCCCGTTTCCGGCAAGTACCGGAAGCGGATATGGATCCGTCGAAGGGGCGGGACCTGCGGGGCGGGGCTGGACTGGGGAGGCAAGGAGGCTGCTTTTCTTTCGCGAGGCTGGCCCCAGGTTCTTTCCCCCAGGTTCTTTCTCCCAGGTGGAGACGGTGGCGGCGGCGGTGCTGGGATGGGGTGAGGGGTGTGAGGGGCGAGGTGGTGAATTATCATTGTAAACTGATGTCCTTATTGTGCGTGCTTCACGAATTACGGAGCACTTTCTCCATCTCCGAGGAAGTACGAAAGGATTCCCTTCTGCAGATGAGTAACCCGAGGCCTAGAAAAGGAACCTGGAGCATCTCTGAGGTCCCTTCCAGATTTAGTAGTATGAAAATTTGTAGTGATTTTGCCCAACTAGCAGAGGAAGTCTGTCAGTCAGCAAACATGGATTAAGTGCTTTCTATGCACCAGGTACTGTGCCAAGGCAAAAAAAAAAAAAAAAAAAAAAAAAAAAAAAGTCCTCTGCTCAAGAAGCTGCCTTTTGGGGAAGACAACAGCCAAACAATTATGAAAAATAACATAAAGAGGGTAAATTGGAGATAATCCCATAGGGAAGGCACTACTAGGAGGGAGGTGAGGAAAGGGCTTCCTGCAGAAGGGCAAGACTTCAATCATTCCTTAAGCATTTATTTATTAGGCACTTTGCTAAATACTGGGGATATAAATAAGAGGCAAAATGCAGCCTTTGTTCTGAAGGAGTTTACAATGGACCTGAAATAAGGAGAAGCCACGAAGTAGAGTTGAAGAGAGAGAATTCTTGACTTGGGAGTCAGTTCTCCCCTTCAATCAGAGGGATCCCAGAGGCAGTGGGTCCATGCGGTTCCATTGCCAAGGCTAATATTATCTTGAAGGATAATGAGATGCCTGATGGAATCTGACTGCTAAGAGATTTATAAATAATCTCTTTTGATGGATCATTTGATTAGAACTCCATGAGGCAAGCACTTTGCCTTGCCTTCAACACTAATGAATCAGATCACTATATATAGAGAGATAGATAAATAGATAGTTAGATAGTACCAGTCCAATAAATGAACCTTACAGAAGGCCAGAAGTGCTGGAAGAAGAGAAATGGCCTGCTCAAGGTCATGTAGGATTTAGAGATGGTTGAGACCTTAGAGATTACCTAGTCAAAAATTCCCTTCTAATGAGGACTAAGAAACTGAGGCCCAGTGAAACAAAAGGCTTGCCCAATGAAAGACCAAAGTTAATAATCTAGTAACTGGAAAAGTAGAGATATAAAACCTGGTCCTTGGACTCCAAATCCAGTTCCCTTTTTGACTAACAAGTAGATCCAGCTTAGAATCTTAAGTTTTCTACTTCCCTGGAGGATCTTTTCCATCAGTCCATACAACAGCTCAGCCTGCCAGGAGGCAAAATTGAAATTCAGGTCATAATCATCTAGTAATATTACAAGATGTGTGGGAGGCAAAAAGAAATTAATACAAGAGAGTTGGGAGAAGGGTAGGACTATGTGAGTAACACCTGAGAAATATTATAAAAGCCCCCAAATCCCCACTTGATCTGACCCAAAGGTATCAACAACTGACTTTTCTTCTTTTATGTTCCAGGAAGGCTATGGGTAGCTTGGCCTACCTGTGTTGTAGTGTTAGGAAGAAAGTATTTTGGGAATCTTAAAATGTTATAGAGCTACATTACTGTTGTTGGATTCACTTTCCATTCCCCAGCTCCAAAAAGCACATTAAGCAATTCATATCTCAGGGGCTAGGGATTGACATCCTCGGTAGAAGGAACAGTTATTATTGTCACTTGACATTCATGAAGCGCCCACAGCCTGCTGGGTACTGTACCAGATACAGAAACAATCCCTGCCCTTACCTCTGTTGCTTAGCATCAACTGGTAACTACATATTAGAGATGTTAATTGCTGACAGGTTCTGTATGTGAACTAGATATAACCAAACAATTTCCAGGAATGAAGCATTATCAAAAGATCATTTCTAGTAAGGAATTTAGACACTTTAAATCCAATCCCTTCATTTCAGAGAGGAGAAAACTGGGACTCAGAGAAAGAAGTGACTTGCCCAATTTTATATTGGGAGAAAGGAGTGAAGCTGGCATTCTAAATCAGGTTCCAGACATAGGGTGATGCTGTAAGAGGATACAGCCAGAGAGTTTCAAAAAACATGCTTTATCTTTTCCACATCTCTAAATAGTGGGTTTGGGAGAAAAAAGGAAAGACCAAGATCTTTCCAATTCCTTGAACTTTGGCCCTTCTCCTACTAAAATTAGTCTAGTTAAAGCAAATATTGTTACACCAAACAGTTATGTATGATAAACTTTATAGTTACAAGGAGGCATTATAATGGAATGGATAGAACACTGAACTGAGAGTCAGAAATCCTGGATTTTATCCTCAACAATTTTGTTGGCTTGAAGCTTTCTGGGAGATTTCAAAAAACTGAGATTTGAATTCATTTATTATCATTTACTCAACCTGTTTTTTCCTCTTCAAAAATAAAGGGATAAGTTGTAAAGGGTCTCTAAAGTTCTTCCCAGTTCTAACATTCTGTGTTCTAATATCCATATCCTGTGAGCCTTTCCATCCCTAATATTTATTCAATGGCTTAACATTCTGTATTTTAATGTTCCTTAATTCCACACATATTGTCTAGTTCATATCTTGAAATCCTGGTTTGCCTACTTGCTGTTTGCATGATCATTGCCCATTTAGCTTCCCTGGCCTTCAGTTTCTACATCTATAAAAAGGTAATTAGACTAGATTATTTCTAAGATTCTTTCCAGCTTTAAATTTGATGCTATTGTACTATTATTTCTTGTGAGCCTCACTAGTAAGGTAGACAGCTATCCTTGTTCCCCTAAATGAATCAGTCAGCAAACACTTATTAAGTACCTACTGTGTTTCAGGCACTGTGCTAAGCTCTGGAAATACAGACAAAAATGAAACAGTCCCTATCCTCAAGGAGCTACATTCTAATGGGGGAGACAACATGTACATATGTAAGTTTCTCTATATAAGTATATATGTATATGTGCACAAATATTTAAATACAAAATGAATACAAGGTCATTATGGGTGATGGTGCCTTAGCTACTGTTGAGATCCATCAATGATTCCATGTAAAAAGTAGGTGTGAACTAATCTTGAAGGGATTTTGAAAAGTGTGTGGGCTGTTGCAGGCCTGTATTTCAGGCAGGGAGACTAGAAATGAATAATTCTTAGACCAGTAAGACTAGACTGCAAGGTGTGTTCAGGTCAGGAATATGTAGAGTTACTGGAAAGGCAGGATTGATTGACCAGAAGTAAAAAACAGACTGTATATTATGGTGATTTTTTTAAATCGATCTTGATCTTTTGTCTTAGTCTCAGTTCTAAAACAAAAGAGTGCTAAAGCCGAGGCAATGGGGTTAAGTGACCTGCTCAGGGTCTAACAGTGAGGTGGTGTCTGAGGTCAAATTTGAACTTGGGTCCTCCTGCCCCCAGGCCTGGTGCTCCACCTGCTGTGCCACTATGTTATGTTCCAAAGTGAGATCCAAGTTGTTCAAAGAAATTCGATGATGGGGGGTGGGGAACCAAAGAGGACTCCCTGGAGAAAGCTCCTAAACTGGGACTAAAAAAATGTCAGCAGCTCTACCGCAGCCCAGGCGTTAACTGTGGGTGGGTGTGCCTTCCTGCGGCCTGGTCCCTCCCTCCTTCTGCTCCCTCCTCTTTTTCTGGTCGGACCGTACCATTTTCCGCACATATCACTCTCCCTCCCCCGTAATTTGGTGTGCTTTGGTCGCGCCCATAACCCGGTAGTAGTTCCCGGGGTCAGCCCCACCCCTTTCCTCTTTCTCTTTGGATCCGGTGGTGGTGTGTTGGATCTGCGATCATGGTGAGCTCTGCGGTAGGAATCCGTCGCCATCCTCGGGCCCTGGAGCTCCCCGGCCCGCGCCACACCGAGTTCCCTCCTGCCCAGACCTCCAGGCTCCAGTGGTGGGAGGTGGAGGCTCTGGAGCCGCGGGCCGGGGATCCGCAGGCGCCTGACGAGCCTTCAGCTGCGGCATCGGGGCTCTTTGGCCTCTGCGCCGGTTCCGGTCACGGGGTGGATGGCAGGAAAGGAAGAACGAGCGACTGGGCTCGTTCTGGGAACCGGTGGCTGCCACTGACGGCCTCCTGGGGGTTCGGGGGTTAGGTTGCGGCTTGGTCTAGGCCTTGTTTCCCTACTCGGAAAAAAGGAGGGGCGGGTAGCTCGACCCGGGCCCTGATGGCCCCTTCCGCTCTGACATATCTCGGTCAAGGAACGAGAGTGGGGAGATTCTCGCGGCAAGGTGCCGGCCGCAGCCTACGGGAAGCTTCTACAAACTAAGGGATTTGACCAAGCATAGCGCAAGTAAGAGGCAGAGCCAGAACCAGAACTCACATTCAAGGCTGTGTTAATGTTGGGCCGTGCTGCCTCTAACCTTTACGTGATCATGCCCATTTTTATGCCCGGTTAGTAATTACGTAGTCCTTTCCTGCTAACGTGTTCTTGCCCTTTTGGGGAAACCCGAGTTGTGTTCTTTATTTTGATGGAGCCATGAATTTGGGCTGAGGAGACCCAAGTCCAAAGCATGATTGCAGCATTAATTAATTTAGCTTATATGACAAATGGAGGGAGATCTTGGGTTTCATCTGTATGTAAAATAGGAATGGAAAAGAAGTGAGATTATTCCTGTTGCATTCCTATTTTGTAGCTTTATGGTGGGATAACCACAAACGACAGATAATATGAAGTGAGGCCTCTCTTTTCCCCAGTAAATGTAATCACTTACCCCTAATTGTGAGTCTAATGCTTTTCTTCAAACCTTTTAGTCTGATCCCCTCAGAGAGCTGCTTAAAATTCCTACCTCTTCTACTTCTGGCATTAGGCAAAAATCAAGGCCAGGGATCTTCGAGGGAAGAAGAAGGAGGAGCTACTCAAACAATTGGATGACTTAAAAGTGGAACTTTCCCAATTGAGAGTGGCCAAGGTTACTGGAGGAGCTGCATCCAAGCTATCTAAGATGTGAGTATCTTCCATTCCTAAAGAAACAGTGCTGTTGATTGATGTAGTGTGCTAGTTTTCCAGTTTTCAAAGTACGCTTTGGAAACTCTAGCTTGTGACCTGAATTATGGAATATAAGTTGTTAGAGCTGGAAAGGGCCTCTAGAACATAGTCTTTTTAGAGTGCATTGGAGTAAACCTGTGGTTGAATCTTGCTTTTGCCACTAGATCACTTGGCCCATTTAGGGCTTTCGTTTTCCTTCAAATAAAGAGGTTTAAATGATCTTTAGATGCTGTCCTCTAAAATCTGATGAACAGGTTGAGAAATCTGTTCTTTATTGGCTTCAGCCACTAAAAAGCTATGTGCCCTGAGCAAAACCATTTCTACTCTGGGTTTCAATTTCTTCCACTACATTGACCTGGTTTCTTCCAACCCTTTTCCATGTTCTGCTGTCTGTGTTTTAGGTTCTAACAGTTCATGTTTCTATGATTGGCACTTACTATGTAAAATTACATTCCGCCAACAAATAATTGAGCACTTATTGAGGTAGGTTGCTGGCAGCTGAAAGTATGTAGGATGCACCATGATCCTGTTTTTCCTTTCCTCCTAAACTGAAATCTTTTTTACAGCCGAGTGGTCCGGAAATCTATTGCCCGAGTCCTGACTGTCATCAACCAGACACAGAAAGAGAACCTCAGGAAATTCTATAAGGTAAGTTGAGTTTTGAGAAGTTTAGTCTATCTTGTGGTTAAAATCGACTTGAAATGCAAGACACACACCCAGCACTGCTCTGACTTACAGAGGAAGTGTGAATTTGATCTTGCTACAGAATTCTCCTTCTGGAAAGCATATGAACTGTGTTTTTATTACTCAGTGGGCTTTCCAGAAGGTACATTTTGCATTTTTTTTCCAGTCCTTTGCCTAAGGGACTTGAAAAAGCTTTTAGAAAAAGGAAAGTGAGGAGTCATGGGTGCTTATGAAACCTTGTTTCCTGCCAGTTTGCTAGATAAGACTACTAGGTAAGTAGGTAATACCAAGGAAGCAAGTTTTGGTAACAGTAAGAAAAATGGGATAAACTCCCACATGTAATAAATTCCCTATGATGGGGTGTTTTCTTTAAAAACCCTTACCTTTCTTAGGATCAATGCTATATATGTTGGTTCCAAGGCAGAAGAATGGTAAAGGGTTAGGCAATGGAGATTAAGTGACTTGCCCAGGGTCACACAACTAGGAAGTATCTCAGGCCATATTTAAACCTAGGACCTCCTGTCTTCAGGCCTGAGTTAACTGAGTTACCTGGCTGCCCCCAAAGACTGGTCATTTTTGCACCATAGCTGGGGCACTGTCGGAAGACAGATCCAGCTCAATCCGTACCTGAAGAACAGGTGGTTCTTTGGCCTCTTCTTGAACATATTTAGTCAGTCTTCTCCCTTATATCTAGTCTATAATCAAATTAACTTGAGTAAATGTTTATTAATTGCCTCAAGCATCTGACTTAGCCAAAGTAACATAAATTTTCAATGACAGAGCCAGAAAGTGAACCCAGGTCCTTGACTAAAATCAGCATCCTTGCTACTGCTTAAATGGGTAGAAGGCTTGGAGTATCTGGATGGACAACAGTTGCCCAGTTGTTCAATTTGGCCAAAATGAGCATGAAATAATAGGAAATTAGTCTGGAGCCACATTGTGGAAGGTCCTAAATGATAAGTTGTGGAATTTGAAGTAACCGATAGCTACTGAAGATTCTTGAGTGTGCCATGGGAACATGATTTTGTCAGATGCATGGAAGATGGATCAAGGAGAGGTGTTGGAAGCCTGATGGCAGTGGGAGTAGGAAGGATATCAATATGTGATTACAGTAATAAAATGAACTGAATTTCGCAACTAACTGGTTGGCTAGGGAGGGAGGGAAGGGATTAAGGGGAGAGGAATGAGCTAGGGTTTGTTATTGAGACTACAAACCTTTGAACTTGGTACCCTTAGCATAATTTGGGGGTAGGTTCTTTTGAGACCACGCAGAAGAGATTAATTTCATCTTCACAATATCCTTTTGTCATTTCAAGCAAATATTTATGTTGTTATTTATGTCTTCATCTCTTTAAGCCAGTCATTGGATCTGACTAGTCCCATGTGGGCGTTCTCTAGTTTTAACATTCTTCCTAAAATAATGTACATTACATTGGGTTTGGCTAAGACAGACATCTGTAGGGGTTGTTTGGTTTTTGTTTTGACTGCCATGTTATACCATTGATTTATGAAGCTCCCAGTCCCATCAGATAAATGTGGGAGCTAGAAGAGAAAGAGCTTCTAGGATGAGGTTTTTTGGTTAAGCTTCTTAGATGTGGAATGGGCACATTAAAGGAATGGCCCAGTCCAATGTGCTTGGCAGAAGCCCTGGTGTTAAGAGGAAAAGCTGAATTAGGGGACCCTTTACTCTTGCTTTCTGTTAGACCCTAACCTCTGGCTCTAGTTAGCTATATGAACTCAGGTCACTTCTAGGCCCCTTTTCTCTAATCTGACTAGAGTCAGAGGACCTGGGTTCAAATTCTCTATCTGCCTATCAAGGGCTTTGACTAGTTGACCTCTTCAAGCCAGCATGCCTTTGTTTAACTCTTGGTTCTGCTACTAGGACCTGGATCTCATTTGCAAAACAGATTTTACATTAGACCTTCTATTGTTCTTATAGTTCTGGTCACCTAATTTTGGAGTCTATCTTCTCATTGTTTTATGTGTTGATGGCTTGTGGGTACCTTCAGAGGCTCATGTCTTATTTTCTCAAAAACACAGGGCAAGAAATACAAGCCTCTGGACCTTCGGCCCAAGAAGACCCGTGCCATGCGCCGCAGGCTAAATAAGCATGAGGAAAGCCTGAAGACCAAAAAACAGCAGAGGAAGGAACGCCTGTACCCTCTTCGGAAATTTGCTGTTAAAGCCTAATTTGTTAAGGTTCTCAATAAAAAGACAAATTCTTATAACCTGTGTGTAGTACTAAGGAAGACTGATAATGAATCCTTTTTTAAGAAGCTGAGGTTGGAGTGTGTTGATTCTTTATTGGTTACTGTGTAAGGTACTTATCTTGATAGTCAGAATTTAAGGTTAACTGTGATGTTTCTTTTTAACTTATCACTTGGCTTGGGTCTTAGCTTTTCCACATTCTCATCATGAGGTAGAAATGGGGCTCTGGATCACAGTTCTTTTCATTGAAGCTTCTGGTTCCAGCATACGTACACCTGGACTGTGTATTCTAGTGGCCTTCAAGCAGCTGTTTAGAGCTGACTTCTGAATGGGTAGCTGGCTTGACTGATAGCGCCTGGAATATTCTCCAAATACTTTTCGATCTGCTGCATCTCTTCCAAATATTCGGTGATCAGCTGACCCTGAAACCAGCAACCTCCCATCTGGGGTGAAAGCGCAGACATGGGCCACTTCTAAGACTCCCTGCCAAAAAAGAAGAGAAAGCACTGGGCTAGGAGCCTGAAGGCTTGGCTTCAAATCCCAGCCCTACCACTAAGCAGCTGGGTGATCCTGGCAAAGGCAGTTCTCATATTTTATTCATTCTTCTGTATGAGTGTTGAACTACATGACCTTGAAAGTTCTAGATCTACCGTTCTGTAAAGATACCACTATCTTGTTTTACTATGGTGTTTTGGTGCTCTAGGACAGTGGTGGGCAAATTACGGCCCACGGCCCCCCCTGAAATGTTCTATCTGGCTGCAACATTATTCCTAATCTGATGAATACAATGAAACTTCAAAAGAGATGCCTTAGAAACAGACTGACAGATGAGCATTTCCTTTCCTTTGGCCCCCTCTTTAAAAAGTTTACCCATCACTGTTCTAGGAAACTGATTAGCCGAGTATGTATAATCTAATTGCAAACTTAAACCATATATTTTTTTTTTACCCTTTCCTTGTGTCTTACCCTCAGGCTCTCTGTGCATTTTCCAGTCTTGCAGTCCCAGATTTTGACCTATTTAAAAAGGGGGGGAAAATCAACAGAATGTTTTGAACTCGGGGGACTGGCTTAGAGTCCTACAGGAAGACTAAGTGAAATCATGTATAAAGCACTTTTATTATATGGTGTACATACTTTTAAGTTTAGGTGCTTATTATAGTAATCTGAACATTGAAGAACAAGTCAGTTAAGGTAATAGGCCAAGTCTATGACAAACTACATGTAGTTCTTATGGAGAAGTAAGGTAATGGAATGTTCTTTGGGTCTGGTTTAATATAGTAACTGTGACCCTGGGTCATTTCTTTTCTGTGAACCTATTTTTGTAATCAACTGGACTAGATATTTCTTAAGATCTCCTTTACCTTTGATACCCTGAAATGTTCTGTGGCTAGAGGAAGCCTGAAAGCTTTAGTACAGTGGGCCAGCCTGCCCTGATTATCCATACTTGCCAACAATCTGGAATAAAGCAGTTGAGATGGTAGACAAGATGGAAGGCATATTTAGGCGGTTGTGTGTAGCTACCTGTTTTCCACAATTCACAGTAGATCCAAAGGATTTTCCCTTGCAACAAACTTGGTACATTACCTTCCCAATTTATGTTGGGTCATATGTAGCTTTAGGGTAGATGTTGCTTTTTTTTTTTAAGACCCTTAACTTATGTGTATTGGCTCCTTAGTGGAAGAGTGGTAAGGGTGGGCAATGGAGGTCAAGTGATTTGCCCAGAGTCACATTGCTGGGAAGTGTCTGAGGCTGGATTTGAACCTAGGACTTCCTGTCTCTAGGCCTGACTCAATCCACTGAGCTACCCAGCTGCCTGGTAGATGTTGCTTTTTGAGGTCATTAGCCTAGTGATGCCAAACTCGGGAAGAAGGCCACTTATTGACTTAAAGAAAAACCACATCTGTTTCGTTTTTATCTTATAAAATAATTATGTTTTAATGTGGTTTGGGCCCCATGAGTACTTAATAGCTCTGATCTAGTTCAAACTCCCTTATTTTACAGTTTGAATCCTGAGGATCAAATAGCTAGAGCCAGGAATTGGACTCAATTCCTCTGTCTCCAAAACCAGCACTTGCTATAGTACCCGAGACCTATGGATAGGGTCACCAAGGTCAACCCCAGGTGCTGGGCTTCATCCATTTGTAGGTGTTATGAGCTGAGAAAAGAGTTCAGGATTACCATCTCAGAGTATTCCGAGCTAGCCATTTGATTCCCATCAGGAGAGAAAGCCATGCTCTTCACCCAGGTCAGATGTCCTAACAGTTGAATGAGGAGCTTCCCTGTCTCAGGATTCCAGATCCGTATAGTTTTGTCCCAGGAACCTGAGGCCTGTGGGACAAATGGAAGTACTTTGGCAGTGGGCCTTCTTGAGGTGCCTTTCCCTCCCTTCCTAAGAGGGAGGAAGAGAATCCCAGCTTACCAGGAGCCCAGATGGGGAGAAACACACACAGCTGACATTTCCTTGATGGCCTTCCAGTGTTTTTTTTTTAATGTTATCCAGTATTCTCAGATCCCAGACTTTGACTGTGGAATCCCAGGAGCCAGTTGCCTGTCTCAAAAAGAAATGGGCAGCTGTGATGTGAGCTTTGGACAAAGGGTTTACTGAGATTTAACATTCAATGAGGCAGAGGCTGCCATTGGCCAGTGACTAGGAAAGAGAAGAGCTAGAGCTTCATAAAGTGACAGGGTGAAAATTGTTCCAAATCCTTCCCTCAGTGCCAGAGCGGCTCTTTTCCTGCACAGAAGCACACCATAGCAACACAGGAAGATAGCCACCCCCCTGTTAGGAGATGAAGGAAATGCAGAAGAACCTTTTTTAAGGCTATACCGTCTTGTTAGCATGACTTGAGGCTTCCTGAAAACTCCAGGAGAGCATGTGGCCAGCCTAACTTAGCTGTCTTGCCTAGAGACAAAAATATAGCAGGTGGGATGGAAAGAGATCCAAGTCAGAGTTTGAGGCCATCACAAATAGCCAGGCTTCAAATAGTTATTTGGTCACATCCAACCATGTTCACACTGAAAAATGGATACTAGCCCTAGCCTAGTAAAAGACTGCATTAGCTAAGGTACTTCATGTTCCACAACCCAGGAATTCTATGAAATCTCAAAATGCAGAAATTAAGAAAAACAACTGAAGAGATACTGTTAATGGCTAGGCTGTAGTAACATAGAAACAACTACTATCTAAATGAATTTATAGACAATGGCATACCAATTAAACTTTGGTTTGCCAAAGCAAACCTAAAGACCACTAGAACCAGACAAAAATTCATCTGAAGGAACAAAAGGTGAAGGATCTCAAGGGAGATTGGAAGGAAGAAGGGGGTAGTACCAGGTCTTGAGCTAAATATGTAGGAAAAGGAAAAAACTATAATCATATCTGAAAAGAAATAGAAAATTTGACTAATGGAACAGATGAGGTAAATAAGACTTAGAGGCAGTCCAACAGTGCCCCAATGTTCGATAAAATCACAAGATTACCAACTCTGGTAAGAAAATTGGGGGGAACTCCTTGCTTGACCCAAACTGGGAAAAGTCTCATTTCACACCCTCTACCACCAAAAACACCAAATAAATACAGGATTTAAATATGAAAGAAGCAAATTAGAGAAGGAAAAGAAATAAAGTTCACAGCTGTGGCCAAAAGAATTCTGGGGATAGAGACGATCATAGATCATAGATAAAATAGGTAATTTTGGTTACATAAAAATGAAAAAGCTTTTGCACATTTAACAAAGCAGAATTCAAAGGGGAAACCACTGGAAAGGGTGACCCGCTAGCAGATTTCTCTGAAAAAGACTCAAGATATATGAGAAATTAGGGAAAATATTTGAGTCATTCCCCAAAAGATAAATGAACAAAAGATGGGAATAGGCAGTTTGCAAAAGAAGAAATGCAAGCTTTCAACCACTATAAGGGGAAATGCTCCAAATCAAGAGAAATGCACATTCAAATCATTAAGATTCTACCCAATACCTTTCAGGTTGACAAAGATGACAAGAAAAGAAAATGCTATGAGGGGTTGGCAGAGAAAGGCAGAGTAGAGTAGTAGCAGGCCTCATTAATAAACTGTTAATTGATTTTTCATTTGTTTTTTCAAAGTACCAGCTTCTAGTCTTATTTATTAATTCAATAGTTCTTTTACTTTCAATTTTATTTATTTCTCTTTTAATTTTTATAATCTCTAATTCGGTCTTCAACTGGGGATTTTTAATTTGTTCCCTTTCTAGTTTTTTGATTGGCATGCCCAGTAATGAACTGTTAATTGAGCTGGGAATTGGTTCAGCCATTCTGTACTCAAAAAGTTACTATGCTCTGACTCAGCAATATACCTGCTTTGTATCTACCTCAAAGAAGGCAAAGACAGAGGAAGGACCCACATAAACTAAAATAGCAGGATTGGTGTAACAAAGAACTGAAACATCGCACCTTAAGCCTGTGATTTCCTCATCAGGACCCTCTTTGTAATTTTTTTTAACCCTTACCTTCTATCCTAGTAACAACTCTAAGACAGAAAGTCAATGGCTAGGCAAACAGAGTTAAGTGACTTGCCTAGGGTCACTCTAGAAGTGCCTGAGGCCAGATTTGAACCCAGATCCTCTTGACTCCTCTTCTTTGTAATTTATAACTTAAAAGCTAGAGCATAGAGAAGTTGAAGTAATTTTCCCAGAGTGAAATAGCCAGTCTATGTCAAAGAGTGGACTTGAACTCAAGCCTCCTTTACTCTTGAGATTAGCTCTCTAAACACTGACATGAGGGTACTTCTTATAAAAGTCAAACCATGCAAAATGAGAATATACCACAGAGAAACCTGAGAAAATGTGTATGAATGAATGCAGATGAAGGAAGCAGAACCAGGTGCATAAATTACACAGTAACCACAGGAATGTCAAGGGGATAACTAGATTGAAGAACTGAGCAGTTCATTAAAGAAAAAAAGTTGGTGGATAGTGATACTGATGGGGAAGAAAAAAGGAAGAAAACATTGATAAAATGTTGAAAAAATGCACAGAAGAGAGCCACAGGAAGTTCTGAAGGAGAATGAGACCAGCAGGGCAATTTTGTTACTACTATGTTACAGGTAACATACATTAAAAAAACAAAACAAAACATTGTACATAACAGGGGTTTACAATTTCATATAGCCACCTTCTCTGTTCTTTGGATACTAAAACATGCATGTATTGATGTTTGCCAAGTTCATTAAAAAAAAAAGAATTTAAAAAACCACATAGGTTATGTCATTCGTATTGGTTCTCCTTCTCATTTCTGATAGGTAAACAATCACATTTTCTTGCCAAGAATCAGGATATCACCCACTTCTTGGCTATTTCCAAACACTGACACTGTGGGCAGAGGCAACAAGGTGGTTGGTTCTAAAGTCCTGAAGTCCTGAATTCCAATCCAACCTTAGACATTCACAACTGTAAAATGGGAATAATGATAGCACTTATCTCTTGGGGTAATTGTGAGGATTCAAATGAGATATTCCTAAAGTAACTGGCACTTTGGAGGCACTAAAATGCTCGTTCCTTTCCCTGCTTGATATAATGCCAGAAACACTTATTATTCATTTACTTTAATGGAGTCTGATTCTTCATTACCCCATTTGGGATTTCCTTGGCAAAGATACTGGCATGGTTTGCTATTTCCTTCTCCAGCTCATTTGAAAGATGGGGAAACTGAGGCAAACAGGGCTACATGATTTTCCCAGGATCCCATAGCTGGTAAGTCCAGATTTGAATTCAAGAAGATGAATCTTTCAGACTTCAGGTCCTATCTACTGTGCCACCTTACTGCCTCTAAGACACATAGTAAGCATTTAATACATGTTTTATCATCCTTTTTTTTTTTTTTTTTTTTTTTAAAGCCAAATTTAAGCCCAACCATCAAAGAGAGACAATGCTATACAGGGGAAATAATCCAGGAGTCTGGATCAAGGAATGGACCTGGCATTTCACTGGTTTATGGAACTCCCTGACAAGTGTTGTGAGGAAGATTATTTAGTATTAGTGTTGGACCTAGCAGGAAGAGCTGGAGAATTCCAAGATGGAATGAAGGAGTAGGAGCTTGTGCTTTGAGAGAGACTCCATTAGTGGTTGGGACATAACTCTTGCTAACCCTGGGAGATTTCAGAGTTAGGGAAAAACTGCATCCAGATTCCCTAGGATCCTGAGAGGTGAAGGCTTTCAGCAGTGGACAACAGACCTGCAGAGCAGCACCAAGTGGGGAGGTGGTTTGTGATTTGGTGGACAGAATTGCAAACTCACTCTCTCTACCTGGGTTCCTTGGATCATCTGGTGGAGTTGGCTCTTGGCATCCTGTGACCATCCTTGGATTTACTGTGAGACCCCAAAGCCACCCTCAGGCCCTTTAGCTGAGCTTACCAAACCTGGCTGGAACCAGGTTTGAAGGAGCTTTCCCTGTGACTTCAGTACTGCTTCCTTTGGGCCCTGCCTGGGAGTTAGGACAATAGGATAGTGTAGTTAAATCCTTCCCTACCCGCTGTGGTTTGCCCTTAGGTTTTAAGTGTAGAATCCCCTATCCCATCCTTTATTTAGTTACCCTCAATTAAACTGTTATATACTTTACCTTTTGCCTGCTGGTGACTGTTGGGCCAACTACCATTCCTGTGTCAGTTAACAGTTTGGCAGTAAACCCTGGTCTCCCTATCCTGGTTGGTCCTGTCTCTCCTTCAACCCAATGTGAACCCACAAACCATTTAGGTTACATTTTAATAATAATAATAACATCCCTAGTACCTCGCCATTATACAAGGGTTACACACGCTAAGTGTCAGAGGTAAAACTTGAACCCAAAGTCTTCCTGATTCCAAGACCAAGGGAGATCAATAGAATTTTGGTGACTCAGTCATTCTGGATGTTTCATCCTTTGATGTTCCATTAGGGAGAGGAAATGTTCAAATTTGAGTTTGCTTCTCCTTACCTGGCAACAATCAGGAATAAAGCAGTTGAGATGGTAGACAAGATGGAAAGGCACTTTGTGCTATTGTGCATAGCCACTTGTCCACAGCACTGGGTGGGAAGGGGCAGGAAGAGACTGGACTTTATGATTCCTGTGTGGAAATTCCCTCCACCTCTAAATCATTTGCAACTTTGTCTTGGAGAGTTGACTGAGATAATGAGAAGTGACTTTTCTAAGGTCACACTGCTAATACATATCAAAATATAACATCTGACCTCTAAAGAAGGTCTACTGTGTTGCTTCTGGAGGAGGGGACAGAAGGTTGGAATCTTCTGACTTTTTAGCAATTGGGTTCACTTGTAAATGACATTTTAAGAGCGCTCTGGAGAGGTCTTGTGCTCCATTCAGGGGAGGTTAGTACGAAAAAATGATGCTGTCTTTGCTGTCACTAAGATTTACAATCACCTGGGGGTAGGCGGGATTTCAACATCTAAATAGATAAAGCGAGGAAGAATGGATGAAGGCCAACTGGAAATCCAGACAAGGAGCCCAAGGAAAGTTTGAAAGTTGGAGGAAAAACTTAGAGACAGGCGGGCGGGAGGAATGAAAGGAGGATTGGGGGGCCTGAGCTACATGTATCTAAGGAAGAGATTTTTTTAATAGGCAGAGCTGAGGAGTGCATTACAGACAGATACCAGGTATAAATGGACAGAGGCAGGTGTCTCTAGATGAGATTTAAGGGCAACAATTAATCCAGGGGGGCAGGCATAGTGGATAGAATGCCAGGCTTGGAGTCAGGAAGATCTGAGTTCAAATCCAGCCTCAGATACTAACCACGTGACCCTGGGTAAATTCCCTTAACCCTCTTCGCCCCAGTTTTCTTATCCGTAAAACGAGAAGAAGGAAATAAAAAATCACTCTAATATCTCTATTGAAAAAACCCAAAATAGTTTACAGTCACTGAAACACGGAACAATCAAATGTAATAGACTTTGCTACTAATAGCAATGCAATGATCCAGGACAATCCTGAGGGACTTATGAGATTTTAATTAATTAATTAATTGAGAATGTTTTTCCATGGTTACACGATTTGTATTCTTTCCCTTCCCTCCTTCCTCCCTCCTCCTGTAGCCAATGAGCATATCAACTGGGTTTTACATGTATCATTGATTAAGACCTATTTCCATATTATTAATATTTGCAATAGAGTGATCATTTAGAGTCTATATCCCTGATTATATCCCTATTGAATTATATGATCAAGGAAACATTTCAAGAGACTTATGGGAAAAATGCTATCTACATCGAGAGAAAGAACTGTGGGAGAAGAAACAGAAGAAAAACATATGACCTATCAGTTGTTTGTATGGGTATAGGATTTGGGTTTTGGTTTTTAAAGACTGCTCTATTGCAAAAATGAATAATATGGAAACAGGTATCAAGTGATAACCACATGTATACCCCAGTGGAATTGCTTGTCAGCTCCAGGACAGAGGAAGAAAGGGGAGGGAGAGAACATGCATCATGTAACCATGGAAAAATCTTTAAAAATAAATAAACATTTAAAAATAAACAAACAAGAAAACCCAAAATGGGATCAAGAAAAGTAGGACATGACTGAAATGACTGAACCACAAAAATTAATCAGAATGTCTAGACCATAGGGAGTAAAGGGGAGTCATACAAAATAAAATTGGATGGATAAGTTGAATTTCAACTCTGGAGAACTTCAAATACCAGGCAAAGGAGTTTGTGAGGGCCTGAACTAGAGAAGTAAAGAGGAGAATACAGGTGAGGGAATGCATGAAATAATGAGTGAAATAGCACTTTTCAAGCGTTTTCCATATGCCAGACACTGAGCTGAACAATGGAATACAGGGGATGTTGTGGGAAAGAGAATCAAAAGAACGTGGCAAGTAGTTGGACTGAGGGGAGAGATTTATAAGGGGAGTGAATAAAATGGAGGAGGGCCAGTTTATCCATACAAGTGCAACCACAGAAAGTCAAAGTGTCTGCTACTGCAGTGCTGAAGAGGGAGGTCACACTTACAAGATATTCTGAAATGGGAGAAAAGTCACTGCTTTGGATGGCATCGTGATGTCCAAGGAGTTCAGTGATGATCTGGCCTTTCTAAAAGAGAAGAAACATCTGTCTAAATATAGGCTTCAAACCAGTTTACTTGCAAAGGAGGAACATTAGAAGTAAGGGATGGGGGCTGCAGTGGCTCAGTGGATTGAGAGCCAGGCCTAGAGAGGGAGGTCCTGGGTTCAAATTTGACCTCAGACACTTCTTAGCTGTGTGCCCCTGGGCAAGTCACTTGACCCCATTGCCTAGCCCTTACCACTCTTCTGCCTCGGAGCCAATACACAGTATTGATTCTAAAACAGAAGGTGAGGGTTTTAAAAAAACTAAACTAAGCAATGTTAGAGATTATTTAGTCCAGCCCTCATGATAGATGAGGTAATTGAATCTCAAAGAGGATGTGACTTGCCTGGGGTTTTGTAGTTGGGATTCAATCCCAAGCCTCCCATCAAGAGCCCTTTCTGCTATAATCTGCTGCTTCCTAGATGCATTCCCCAGAAAAAAGAAACAACTGTCAAGCAAGGCTGACTGTCGTCACCACTTTTCTTTGACAGAGTTGAGAAATCCTAGTAGTAAGGTCCCATCTAGCTCTCCTAAAGTGGCTTCTATGTTCTAATGTTTCCTTCCTAAAATCTGTTCAACGTTCCTTCCCCAGACACTCCTCATACTGTACCTGAGATTTCTCTATTCCCTTCAACTCCTTCACCTCCAGTAAAAGAGTGTCTACAAATCCTTCTATAGAGTAAGGGACTCTGTGGAATGATGCTTCCTCATGAAACAGGTAACGAGTATTCCCACATTTTCTAAGTTTGGCTTTCGTGAATCTATATTAGCTGGATTTCCTGGGGAGAGATCCATTTCCTCAGGAGCCTCACTACACCTCACGCCTACCGCCTCATCCATTCTTGCTCATTTTCCATACCTTCACTTCCCAGAGGATTGCCTTGTGATCCCAGCCTCCAGATACCAGGAGTTTAGAGTTTGAACTGAAGCTGACTGTCTCCACACTCCGGGAGTGACCTGAGAATAACAGGACAGACAGGGTCCATGAAATAGAAACAATCAGACCCCATGATGCCTCTCCTCCCCCCGGCCAGAGGGTGCTGTAAAGGTTGCAGAATAAGGCAGAGGAAAGGGGGTGATGGGCCAAAGGTGGACCTCTGCCATAGAGATGGGGGACGGCTTTCTTTTTTTTTTTTGAATTGGCAAACTTTATTTAAATAATTAATTTAGAATATCTTTCCATGGTTACATGATTCACGTTCTTTCCCTCCCCTCCTTAAACTCCCCTCCCATAGCCAACATGCAATTCCACTGGGTTTTACATGTATCATTGATCAAGACCTGTTTCCATATTATTGATGTTTGCACTACGGTGATTGTTTAGAGTCTACATCCCCAATCATGACCCCATCAACTCATGTAATCAAGCAGTCTTTTTTTTTTTTTTCTGTGTTTCTGCTCCCAGAGTTCTTTCTCTGGATGTGGCTAGTTTTCTTTCTCATAAGACCCTCAGAATTGTCCTGGATTATTGGCATTGCTGCTAGTAGAGAAATCTATTACATTCGATTGTATGTAGGGTGACTTTCTAAGGACACATGTAGGAAATACCTTAGAGGGCTGGAGATAAGAGCCAGAGTGGAACATTACTGTGTGGCCTGGGATCAACTAGTCACCTACTTCCCAAAGGGACACTAATTTCTCACAACGGGGTTGGGACTCCTTTGGAAGTGATGAGGGACTTCCAAGGGACAGTCAGTCATTTTGGGGGCACAAAACCTTCCTTCCTTAGGGCCTTGCCCCCCTCTGCCTATCCCTTTGGACATTGGTATGGATGCAGAGAGTCTTATTTTTTTTTAAACCCTTACCTTCCACCTTAGAACCAATAGATGCCAAGGCAGAAGAGCAGTAAGGGCTAGGCAATGGGGGTTAAGTGACTTGCCCAGAGTCAGACAGCTGAGAAGGGTCTGAGACCTCCCGTCTCTAGATTTGGCTCTCAATCCACTGAGCCACCCAGCTGCCCCCTATACTTTGCTCTTAAAGTACTTCAAGTCTCACAAGAGATGACTTCACACTAATCCTGAGCCATGTATGTTAGGTGGGTCTCCCAGGATAACTCATCATTTTCTGGGAGAGGAAATTAAGGTAATGAAAGGTAAAGAGATTCACCAAGGTCACAAGTATAAGAAGGAGGAAGCTTACCTAAAAAAGATCTAGTGGATTTTAGTGGACCATAAATTCAAAATGAGTCAATAGTATGATGTGGCAGCCAAAGAAAAAAAAAAAAAACAAAAGCAAAATCCCAATATGATCTCAGGCAGAATGAAGAGTAATCAAGCCCTTTGAGACAGGAAGGTGATAGTCCTGCCTGCCTTTTGATCTAACCATACCACTGCTGGGTTTGTACCCCAAAGAGATAATAAGGAAAAAGACTTGTATAAAAAATATTTATAGCTGCGCACTTTGTGGTGACAAAAAATTGGAAAATGAGGGTATGCCCTTCAATCAGGGAAAGGATAAACAAATTGTGGTATCTGCTGGTGATGGAATACTATTGTGCTCAAAGGAATAAAGAACTGGAGGAATTCCATGTGAACTAGAATGACCTCCAGGAAGTGATGCAGAACCAGGAGAACATTGTACACAGAATCTGACACACTGTGACACAATCAAATGTAACGGACTTCTCTACTAGCAGCAATGCAATGATCCAGGACAATTCTGAGGGACTTATGAGAAAGAACACTGTCCACGTCTAGAGAAAGAACTGTGGAAGTAGAAACACAGAAAACAATTGCTTGATCACATGGGTTGAGGGGAATATGATTGGGGATGTAGACTCTAAGCGATCACGACCTAGTGCAAATATCAATAATATGGAAATAGGTCTTAATCAATGACGCATATAAAACCCAGTGGAATTGCTTGTTGGCTACGGGAGAGGGGTAGGAGGAGGGTAAGAATATGAATCATGTAACCATGGAAAAATATTCTAAATTAATTAATTAAATACATAAACTTAATTAAAAAAAAAGGTAATAGTCTCTCTGTATCCAACCCTTCTCAGGACTCATCTGGAGTGTTGTGTTCAATACTAGGCCACATTTAAGAGGGCCATAATAAGCTGGTGTGTGTCCAGGGAAGGCAATCAAGATGGTGAAGGGTCTTGAGTTCATTTCACAATGAACAGTAGGCAACTGCTAAGCATTTATTAAATGACTTTTTAAGTGCCAGGTACTACCTAGCCTCTGGGGATAGAAGGAGCAATTGAAGGATGATAAGAATGGGCAGGTTGGGTGGGATGGGGAAGATGATCTTGGCCCTCAAGTATTTGAAAGGCTGTCATATAGAAGATAGATTAGCGATGTTCTATTTGACCCCAGAAGAGCAATGGTTACAAGATGGAAATAAGACAAAAGCAGACAATGTCAGGAAAAAAATCCTAATAATTAGCACTATCCCAAAGTGGAATGGGCTGCCCCAGGACAGGGTGGGTCCCCTTTACTTGGAGGTTTCCAAGCAGTGACTAGACAACCAGTGATGATCAACTATGGTATACTATTCATGAGTTGGACTTGATGGCCACTTAGATTCATTTCAACTTTCAAATGACAAATGTTACTGGAACTGGAACTTGAGTCTTTGGACTCCAAGCCCAGCGCTTTTTCCACCTCAGCAGGAAAGAACAGGAAACCTGGATTTAAATGCTGAGAAAAATGAGTTTGAGAGAAGTTATTATTTGACCTAAACCCTGAAATCTTCATTTAAATTTCAAGGTGACAGAGTCATTGGCATTCAAAGCCAAACATTTGTACTCTGAGTTCAACATCCTTTCTTTGCAATGAACCAGGACCAGGGGAGAAGGAAGGAGGTCCCACATGTCCTTGGAAGGAGGCAGGAGCTGTCACAGTTTGAAGATTCCAGGGCATCTCCCATCAGGAGCAATGGGCACCATGGGATTTTCTGGGGCTACAATAGGAACTAACAGCTTTCTCTATCTTCCTGGTTTCTCTTCTGACTGTGAACCAGGACACAGATTCCTGGTGTTTGTTATAGCATCACAAGACTTAGAGCTCTAGGATTTAAATTAAAGTCCAATATTTCAATTATTATTTTTTATAAAGTTTATTATCTAACAAAATAGAACCATGGAACTAAGTTTTTCTACCTGCTCAAAAAGCCAACTCCATCAAAGCTGAGACAGGAAGACCAGAGAGAGAGAGAGACAGAGAAAGAGAGAGACTTTCACCGAATTTATATCCTGTCTACGTCAGCACATAATGACAGGAAGTGAGTGGGGTTCTAGGAATCATAGTTTTGCTGGGGATCGTAGTTTTTAGGGTAACAGATTCTAATTACACAATCCCCCCTGAGATCCTTTGGAAGACTCGTCTCCCCAGTGGGTCTTATAAACATAACCAACTTATAAATTACAATAATTTGGGGATAAAAAAAGAGAACAAAACCAATGATTGCTAGGTGCATTGACAAAAAGCCAATTAGGGGCAGTCCCCTTCAGCATAAGAGTATACATACAAAATGAATGTGTAAATTGGGTGGAGGTTCATCTCTCTCTCTCTGGTCTTCCTGTCTCGGCTTTGGTGGAATTGGTTTTTTGAGCAGGTAGAAAAACTTAGTCATGTGGTTCTATTTTGTTAGATAATAAACTTTATAAAAAATAATAATTGAAGTATTCAACATTAATTCAAATTCTAAAGAGCTAGAAGAGACCTTAGAGAATATCTAGTCCAGGAATGATAAAGAATAGTCCAGGGGCCAAATCTGGTCTGCTGCCTGTTGAACTAAGAAGAATTTTTACATTTCAGGATTCTTTTTTTTTTCTTTCACAAGCACATTTTTTATTGTGAAGACTAGTCATGCCTTTTCCATTTGTATGTGGCTATTATGTGAACCTCATGGTACCATCACTATTCTTTCAGTTATACAAATATTTTAGCATTTGAGCATTTAGCATGAGAACTCAGGTGTTTAAATTCCCCCCCCCCCCATTTTAGCATTATTTAATTAATTAATTTAGAATATTTTTCCATGGTTACATGACTATGTTCTTTCCCTCCCCTCCTCCCTCCCCCCTCTCAGAGCAGATAAGCAATTCCACTGGGTTTTTACATGTATCATTGTTCAAAACCTATTTCCAATTAGATACATTTTAGGATTCTTAAAATGTAAAAACCCTTCTTAGCTTGAGGGCTTTGCAAAGACAGGTCTGGATTGGGCCACAGGTCATAGTTTGCTGACCCCTCATCTAGCCCCATACTCTTCTTTTACAACTGAGAAAACTGAGGCCCAGAGAGATTGTGACTTGTTCGATGTCACACTGGTAGAAGCATTAGAAAAAGATTCAAACCCCTACACCTTTGGATCCTCACCAAAAATAATCTGAAACACGTGGTTTGGAGGACCCCTCCCCATCCCCTCCTCCCCCCCCCCAGTCTCTTTGTATCAAGTCACCTTTCAGAACATGGAGGCATTTGATGCTGGTTTTTGCATCCCACAGCCTGACAGTGCAGTCACGAGAGGCGCTTGCAAAATATTTGCCATTAGGAGAGAACCTGCAGAATCGCACTGGACCTGTAGAAGACAGAAATCCAGAACTGAGACTGTAGTTTAAGGGGGCCACAATACAATTTGGAAGGCTAGGCTTCCCCAGGTAATAACAAACCGTGTGTAATCTCTAGGAAAATGTGTACCATATGGCTTTTCCCAGAGTGGAGTACAGGGGTCTGAGTCCTTAGAAACCAGGCTCAATAGCCTGGCTTCCTGCAGGTCAGCCATATGGAGGACATTCTCTAAGATCAGAGGAAAACTCCCTCCAAGTATGCTTCTTAGATTCTAGGACCCAGATGTAGCCTAGAGACTTCCCCTGCAAAACAGGAGAAATGAATGACTTCGACTCCATCCAATAGGTCCTTCCATATCAATGGACTTGGAGTAATAAGGTCCTAGGAATTGAGAATTTTGAAGGGTCTCATTTAGGTCCCTCATTTTATAGATGAAGAAATTGAAGCCCAAAGAGGGGAAGAGGCTTGCCTCAGAAAACACAGGTAGTAAGTGACTCCAAGGAGATAGTCATAGGAATTGGTAGTCAGTCCTACTGTGATCCTCTCTGGTCAGACTCTACATGGAGAAATGTATTTATTTCATAAGCCACATTTTTAAAAGGCCATTAACAAGTGTAAAAGGGAATTCTTTGTTCTCCTTGAGTTGACACTTGTGAAGGGGAATCCTTTATTCTCTTTGCCTAGATTGAACTAACACTTTAGTTAACACTAACTTAAGTACCTCACTAGATTGTGAAGACAGGATTAACTCTCCTTTGTCCACCTTTTGATTGAATCAACACAAGTTTGAACTAGGTGGAGGAGCTTGCAAACCACTTAAGTGAATTCATACCCTCAGAAACTCAATCAGCCAGGAATCTGTGAACCCTTTTGATGAGTATTCACCTCTCCAGAAGGTGAAAACTGGTTCCCACAAACACTGCCCTTTGGGCAGTGCTGGACAATTTGGAAGACAAGAAGGTCAGCTCAAGGAAGAAAGTTGGCCTTAAAAGAATCACCTTCAGCTCTAGTCATTGTTTTGACTTGCCTCTTGGAGGGAACTTGGGTGAGTGGATAGTTGGCTTTCCCTTTCTGTCCTCTGGGGAGAGTTTAATTCCTGTTGAAGGTCAACAAGTCTTGGCTGAGTGGAGTACCAGAGCAATATTTAGTTAAGCTAATGTCTTCTCTACCCTTTTGTATTTCTCTGCTTTCGCTTTTTTCACCTCTTTTGTAAATAAAAGCTATTAAAGTCATTTCTATGTTGAGCAATAATACTTTGATTTGGCAATCACCACTATTATTTATAATCTTCATATAGTTTAGCCAAACCATTAAAATTTAATCCTTACATGAGGTGGAATTTGTTCTTTGGTCCACCTCTTTTGAAGAATTAGATTATCTAGTTTTCAATTAATTTATAATTTGCTTTTAATGAACCCTTATGGCTTATAATTTTATTGCATTGTGATTTAAAAAGGATGCATTTATTTTTTTCTGCATTTGGTTGTGAAAATGTTATGCCCTAGTACATGGTCAATTTTGTTGTATGTATCATGTGCTGCTGAAAAGAAGATATGTTCCTTTTTTATTCTCATTCAATTTTCTCCAGAGATTTATTAAATTGAACTTTTCTAACAACTCTGGCTCCAAGATATTTGGATTGTTCCTTTATGGCTGCTTATAGTGTTTTCTCCTTGGCCTGTGAGTTTTTGAATTTGGCTATAATATTCCCAGGAGTTGTCATTTGGGGATTTATGGCAAGAGATGATCTGTAGATTCTTTCCATTTCTATTTTACCTTCTTGTTCAAGAATATCAAGGCAGTTTTCTTTGGTATATGATGTCCAGACTTTTTTTTTTATGACTTTCAGGTAGTCCAATAATTCTTAAACTGTCTCTCCTGGATCTATTTTCCAGATCAGTTGTTTTTTCAATGAAATAGTGGATATTTTCTTCTATTTTTTTTCATTCTTTTGATTTTGTTTTATTGTTTATATCTCATGATGTCATTAGTTTCTATTTTCCCACTTAAAAATTTTAAAGACTGATTTTCTTCCATGATTTTTGATCCTCCTTTTCTATTTGGTCCACTCTGCTTTTCATGGACCTCTTTTCTTCAATGGATTTTTAAACCTCTTTTTCTACTGGACCAATTTTGCTTTGTAAGCTGTATTTTCTTTTGGCATTCTTTTCTTTTCTTTTTCCTATTTTTCTTCTGCCTCTCTTATTTGATTTTTGAATTCTTTTTTGAGCTCTTCCAGAGCCTGGGACCAATTACCATCTATCCCTAAAGTTTTGTATGTGACCTCTTTGCTCTCACTGTTCCCTACTGAACCAGTGCCTTGGCTTCTTTGTTTCCATAAAAATTGTTTCTTTTGCTATCTGCTCATTTCCCCAGATTAAAAAAAATTTTTTTTTTTACTTTTATCTTTAAGGTGGGCTCTGTTTTCAGGGTAGAGGGGGCACTCTCTTAAAGTTCAGTTTTTCCTTGCTGCTACTCTTACTTTTAGTTCTGGTTTTCCACAACTTTCAGTTCTTTCAAGGTGGTATGATGGCCTGTGGGCTGAGAGCTCTGGAAGCTACTGATTCAGTCTCCTCTAGGGACTGCTGATGGATTATAAGGCTCAGAGCACTGTGAGCTATTTTACCCTAGGACCAAGCACCATAGACTTGGGGCCTCACCGCAAGCTTGTGCCAGGGCTTGAGACTTCAAAGTGTGGGCATGGGATGCTCTGCTATTGGCTGAGACAGGGCCTCAAAGTTGGCTCGTGGCCAGGTTCAGAATCTGGCACAGTAGGTGGAGGGTGGGTGGCATGCACTTCTGTTTACAGTTTTGCTTCTGATTCCCCTCATCATCTTGTGAAATAGATCTTCTCTGCCTACAATTAAAATTGTTTTCTGCAGGAGAGTTATGTCACTCTGTCCCCTTGTTGGTTCTGTGACTTTAGTATTTGTTTTGAGGAGCTATTTTAAGGTTAGTTTGAGAGGATTCTCAGAGCAATTCCAGCTTTCTGTGTTGCTACTGTGCCATCTTGGCTCTGCCCTGTTTGACATTTCTTATGGCATAATAGTATTCCATTAAAACCATATACCACAACTTGTCCAGGCATTCCCCAAATGATGAGCATCCCCTAAGTCTCCAAGTTCAATTTTCCACTACAAAAGGAGCTTCTATAAATATCTTTGTAAAAGCAGGTCCTTTCCCCCTATCTCTGATCTTATTGCTGGGTCAAAGGATCCTTTATGGTTTTTTGGGCTTGGTTCCAGATTGCTCTTCAGAATGGTTGTCAATTCATGTTTCTAATTTGGTTAGAATACTTAAGTCTTTGTTTGTCTTTACAATTATTGTTTTATTGTATAAACTGGTTTTCTGATTCTTTTTACTTCACTATGTATCAGTTACTACAGGTCTTTCTAGGTTTCCCTGAAACCATCCTTTTCATGATCTTTTAAAATTTAAATTAAATTAAAAATTTTTAAGTTTTTATTTTGAATATTTTCCCAGAGTTACATATTTCATGTTCTTTCCCTCTCCCCCAAACCTTCCTAGTCCTCCTTACATGATTTTTTTTAGATAAATGGACAAATTTAATTAAGCTAACCCTAAGTACTTTTGGCCAAAATGGGGTTCAATTTGACCTGGATTTGCAATCTCTAATACTCACATGTATCTTTGCATTTGGTTGTGTGTCTGTGTATGCCTGAGTAGAGCAAGCTGCTTGTGTCTCCCCACCTTACCATACAAGAAGAAGGAAAGGGGATGGTGTGACACAGATAATGAGAGATCCAAATAGCGGGGCAAAAGAATCAGTTTGAATGACTGGAGGTTTTAATTAGAAAATAATCTTGAGTTTTGGAGATTGTGGATCTGAGTTAAAGTGAACCCAAACGTTAAATGCATAGATTATGTTTAACTTAAGTCTCGATATCTACTGTGGATCAATTAAAAAGAAAAGCTCTCCATGAAATGCTATAATTTAAGATTTTTTTTGTGATAATGGATTGTAAAAAGCTTCTGTTTATAGAAGCTTAAGAACTTAAGTTCTGAGTTTTGTTTATATTGTATTTATTTTAAAAATTTTATTTATTTAACAGAATTCATTCCCAGGCATTTCAGTCCCTTCCTTCACTCCCTGGCCCATAGAAGGTATCACCTGACTAAATGATTTGTATAGATAGACTGCATCTTTCAAGTTTCCATTTTTTAGTTCATTCCCTGGAGGCAGACACTCACAAGTTATTCTTCAAATAGTAAATCTGCAGCTGTATATAATGTTCTTTTGGTTCTTTTTATTTCTCTCTGCATTACTTCATGTTGATCTTTCCAAATTAAAAAAAAAAATAAGGGGCTCATCATTTTTCATGGTGTACCTTTTACCATTTCTTATAGGGCAATAATATCCCATATTCCCCAATCGATGGGCACCTCTTAAATGTATATTTACCACCACAAAAAGAGTTGCTATAAATCTTTTTGTACATATTTGCCCTTTTCCTCTTTCTTTGATTCCTTTGAAGTATAGGCCTACTATAGATGCTAATATTCCTAGGGGAAAGAGTATGCACAAATTTAGTGCTCCAAAGCATTTTCGGGAATGGCTGGACCAGTTTACAATTCTACCGATATTCTGTTAATGTGCCTGATTTTCTACAGCTCCTCAAGTGTTTTTCATTTTTCTTTTTTTTTTTTTTTTGTCAACTTCGCTATCTGATAGATGTGAGATAAAACCTCAGAGTTCCTTTAATTTATATTTCTTTAATTTTTAAGTGAGTTGGAGCATTTTTTTCACATTTCATGACTATATCAAGAGAGAGCTTAGATTTTCTTTTCTTGAGAACTATCTGTTCAAATCTTTGACCATTTATCAATTGGGGAATGGTTCTTATCTTTACAAAACCTGTTGCCAATTCCTCTGCTCTCCTAAGTTATCTGTTTCTCTGCTCTCTCTCTCTCTTTTTTAAACCCTTACTTTCTGTCTTAGAACCAATACTGTGGTTTTTTAAATTTTTATACCCTTAACTTCTGTGTATTGTGGTAAGGGCGGGCAATGGGGGTCAAGTGACTTGCCCAGGGTCACACAGCTGGGAAATGTCTGAGGCCGGATTTGAACCTAGGACCTCCTGTCTCTAGGCCTGTCTCTCAATCCACTGAGATACCCAGCTGCCCCCAATTCTGTGTTTTGATTCCAAGGCAGAAGAATGGTAAGGGCTAGGCAATGGGGATTAAGTGATTTGTCCAGGATTACACAGCTAGGAAGTATCTAGGGTCACATTTGAATCCAGGACCCCATCTCTAGGCTTGGCTTCTCAATCCACTGAGCCACCTGGCTGCCCCCTTTTCTCTTCTAATTTTAACTGTATTGGTCTTATCTGTGCAAAAATGTTTTGTTTTTACATAAGCAAAATTATTCTTTTCATCTTCTAAGACTCTTATTTTGGTAGAGAATACTTTCTCTAGCCGTAGATCAGCAAAATAATTTCTTCCTTTTTTATCTAATTTGTTTAATATATCTATGCAATTTTATCCATTATCACCTAGATTTCAAAAAAGCAAATTTTCAAGTTTGGGAAAAGGATCCCATAGTCAAAGGATCTAAAAAGAAAGACAGCTTGAGAGGTGGGAAGAATGAAATTATGAGAATGATCCCAATAAGAAAAAAAAAAAAAGAGGGAGGATATCTTTTAAAAAAAAAAGGCGGATATTCCTGTATTCCTGTATTGATGTCAAATTCAGAAGAACAAGCTCAAAAGGAGAATGGAGGATGAATAACAAAAACATGGTGAAAGGGTCTTTTAAGAAGGGTGTCATGAAGGTTATACATAAACCAGAAATAAGTGAAAGCTTGTGAATTAAGCCAAAGTAACAAAATGGTATTTTTTGGATTTTTTTGCTTTTTGTTTTTCAAAGGTAGTTTTGGTAGCAACAATAAAAGCTGACCCTTCTACGGTGTTGTGCAGTTTACAAAATGCTTTCCTCAAGAGGATCCTGGGAAGGTTGAAGGTGCGTTATTATCTTTTTTTTTTTAATCCCTTATCTTTCTTCTTAGAATCAATACTGTGTATTGGTTCCAAGGCAGAAAAGTGGTAAGGGCTAGGCAATGGGGGTTAAGTGACTTGACCAGGGTCACCCAGCTAGGAAGTGTCTGAGGTCACATTTGAACCCAGGACCTCCCATCTCTTCTACTCTTTCAATCTACTGAGCCCCTCAGCTGTCCCCTTTTAGCAGATGAGGTAGCTGAGATTCAAAGAGAAGTGACTTAAGCCAAGGGATATGTGGTGGAGCCTCCATTTGAAGTCTCCTCTTCAGTCAGGCACTCTCTCTCTAGAACCACATAAGCCAGTAACGGGTGGGTTGGGCGCCAGGAATGGATGGTGTGATTGAGTTTGAAGTCAGAACCACTTTGAATCTTCTATTTTTGTTTTCTCCCTTTTCTCTTGAGGAGAAGCAGTGTGTGGATGGAAAGGTCTTAAGGAACAGAATGTTAGATCTGGAAGAGACTTGAGATCATTTAGTTCAATAATTCCTTGTTTTAAGGAGAAAGGAAATGAGAGACGGGCTCCAGATACTATTATCTTTTACAACTCTGAGGGATGGAGCAGCAAGGACAAAAGGGCCTAGAGAGCTGCCTCTGCAGGAAGTGAACCTGGACTTTTTTCTTGCTGACAAGGGCAGTCTGCGCCCCAAAGTGGCTGGGTTGAGGGTGCTGGAAGAACCCCGCCTTTATTTCGCCCGCCCCCTTTCCTCCCCAATCCCAGACGTGGTTCCAACTCTCGCCTGGGGTGTCAGCCGCTGCTGAGGCAACAATAGGGGAAGCCTGGCAGGGAGGACTGGGGGACCCCAGCATCCCTAATGGTCTGAGCCCCGCCGCACGGATCCAAGGGCGACTTTGGCCGCTGATCTACAAGCAAGTTAAGAGGGCAGAGGCTGGGATGCGGGAGTAGGAGGGATGGGGGATGACAATCCAGTTGGGATACCCGCGCAGCCCACCTGTGTGGCCCGGCAGCTTCCGAAGCAAAAGCCCGCTCTGAGACTCCCACATATACACTTTGTTGTCATCGCAGCACGTGAGGAGGATCCGGGTATCCGGGGAGAAAGCGCATGAATTGACCTGGGAGGGAAGAATTCCTTTGGATTCCATTCCAAAAGATAGCCTGGAAAGAATGCCTGGCTCAGAGGCGACTCCCTGAGTGACCCTGCGCTAGTCATTTCAACACTAGGCTTCAGTTTCCTCATCTGCAAAGTGAGGGAGCTGGATTCCCTTCAGCTCTAAATCTGCATTCAAGTTTTAATTTGCTTCACTGAGGGGGAGAACGTGGAGGCAGGAACACCGTCTTCGGAGGCTATACGTGTAATCGTCCAGGGAAGTGATAACGAGATCGGTGCTATTGCCACGGCGGAGAGAATAAGGGAAAGGGGTCCCACGCGAGAGACTGACTGACTCTTTAGGCGTATGAAATGAGGGAAAGGCAAATGTCCGGGATAAACCCCAAGGCTTCAAGACGGGATCGGATCATTCCCCAGACAGAAACAGTGAAGTCAGGAGAGGGAGCGAATTAAGGGGAAACTAGAGCGATGTATTCTGGGAAAGAAGCACAAGGCAAGCAGCGCCCGGGAAAAGGTGGCGGTGCTGCCCTGGGCCCAGGTTGCCCCCTCCTCCCACTCGCCACAGCTTCTGCCTCCGTCCACTTGCCCCGCTTACCTCCCCCTTGTGACGACTATAGTATTTTACACTCCCCACGGTCAAAGGCGTCCAGGACTTTGCGATTGATAAAGGCTTTTTCCGAGGGGTCGGGTTGGAAGACGTCGATGGAGTTTCAGATCTCTTTTTGCAGGGGCCTAGATCTCCGGCCCTGCCGCGCACAGCGGGCTCCTCTCCCATGGTGACTATCGATCTGGGCTTGCTAGAGCCCTTCCCCTGGAGCAAGGCGAGGGAGAGGAAATATGTACCCTGGGGTTTCCATGGTGACCTCCCCGCCCGGTTTTCCTACCCCTTCTCTCCTCCCAAGTCCAGCTTAACTCCACTAGGGGGTGCCCTCAGCATTCCCAAATAACAGCTATTAAACACTTCCTGTGTGCTGAGACTCCACGCAGGGCAAATGCAAAGGATAGGAGAGGATATATTATTTATAGTATATCTTACATAATTGTATATTATACATGTAAACATATTTAATTATAATCCATATATTTAACATAAATATGATTATACATTTAATATAATAAATTTAATTATATACATATATATTTTAAATAATATTTAGTCATATTCCTAGAGTCCTTTAAGGCTTACAAAGTGCTCTCCTCGCAACAACCCTGAGCTAGGTAGTTGCAGGTATTATTATTTCCATTTTACAAAGGAGGCAATTGAGACTTACACTGGGGAAATGGTTAGTTCAAGATCATACAGTTCAGAGGTAGCCCATCTCAACCCAGGTCTTCTGCTTTGAAGTTCACCAATCCTTTCACCAAGAAACCTTATAAAAGAAATGGATGGCGGTAGCTAGGTAGCACAGTGGCTAGAGTGCCAGGCCTGAAGTTGAGAGGATCTGGGTTCAAATGTGGCCTCAGATACTGCCTAGATGTGTGACTCTGGTCAAGTCACTTAACCTCAGTTGCCTAGCCTTTACTGCTCTTTTGCCTTAGAAATCATGGGGTTTAGGAAAGAAAAAAGAAAAGAAGTGGTGCAAAGTGATAAGGAAATGGCAGCATCGCTTTTGTCTTAACACCTAGTGGATACTTGCTTGCCAAATGTCAGGAAGCTTAGGATCCCAAATACAAAAGCATATTTTTCTGAATCACAGAGTCTCAGAGTTGGGAGGGGACTTCAGAGACCATCTGATTCAATCCATACCTCAACAGACACTCTCTCTGCAGCAATCCCAATAACTGCTCACTTGAAGGTCCCAAATGATGGGGAACTCACTCCCTTATAAGAAAATCCATTCCATTTTTAGATGTGATTGATTATTAGGTAGTTTTTCTTACTTTGAGCCTACATCTCTCTGAGATCAAGCCTTTTTTTCCTTTTATTGTTGTTGTTCAGTCATTTTAGTAGGGTCTGACTTTTGGTGATCCCATTTTGAGCTTTCTTGGCAAAAAATACTGGAGTTGTTTGCCATTGCCTTTTCCAGCTCATTTTGAGGCAAACAGGGTTAAGTGCCTCCTGTAGAATCACATAGCTAGTCAGTGTCTGAGGCTGGATTTGAATTCAGGTCTTCTGTCTCCATGCCTGACTCTACCCACTTAAGCACCTGCCCTACTCTCCTTCCCTGCCATTATTCCTAATTCTATCTTGCTGAGCCAAGTATAACAAGAGTTCTTCCTCTTCCACATCATCATTCTTCCAATACTTGAAACAGCAATCCTGTCCTTCCTAATTCTTCTTTTCTCCAGGCTAACCATCCTCATGTGGTATAGTCTGTAGTCCTTCCATCATTCTGGTTACCCACCTTTGGACACATCCCCCCTAGATGGCCTTCCTAAATATATGGCATCTGGGTGGAAGCATAGTACTTCAGCTGTGGTCTGACCAGGAAAGATCACGGTAGGGTGACCATTTCTGTAGGCTTAGTTACTATTGATACCTCCTTGGAACCACTTACCGGCTCTGGGACCTCGGGCAAGACTCTTGCCTTCCAATTTCTTCATTTGTAAAAGAACAGACCTAGATAAGCCTCTTCCAAAATCTAAAATCCTACCCGCCTTCTAGGTTTCCATAGAGCCCTTGATCATGATCCCACCTCCATGAATTTGTGCAGGCTGGCCCCACTCGGGGAATGCTGCAATTCTTCTCCTCTGGCTCCTAGAAAGAATCCTGATCTTTAAGGCTTGGCTCAGCTGCCACCCCATCCATGAAGTTTGCACTGATTCTCGCTCCTCCCTGTTCCACCCCCACCCCCGTCTGTCAATGCCTTTGAACTTCCTCCTCAAATCGCCTAGTATTTTCTTATCTGTATATATGCTGTATTCACCCAGTAGAATATAAGTTTCTTGAGGGCAGGGACTTTTCTACCCCCGTGTCTTCTGTCCTTAGTGTCTGTGCACATGGTAGATATTCAATATGTGCATGTTGAATTCAATTACAATATCGTCTCTCTCCCTCTTTTCTTCTCTCCCTCCCTTCCTCCTCCATTCTTCCTTTCCTTCTTCCCTTCCTTCTTTCCTTCCTTCCCTCCTTCCTTCCTTCTGGTCTGTTTTCAGGGCCTCTGCTAGAGGGCGCCCTGGTCCCATGCACTGCTTGCCCCTGGAAGGCAGCCCACTAACAATTCGAGTCTGACTGGGAAGCGTTGGCTTGACCTTCCACTGCAGAGCATACCAACTCAGCCCAAGTCTGCTTTGACTCTACAACATGGTGCTTAAACCAGGCCACCATCATAGTCATTTCTTTCTTTCTTTCTCTAAAACCCTTACCTTCTGTCTTAGAATCAGTTCTGTGCATTGGTTCCAAAGCTGAAGAGTGGTAAACAGGGGGTAAATGACTTGCCCATGTTATATTGAAACTCTGGGAGCAGAGAGTCTCACCCTTGATTGATGGGTGAGGTCTGTTGGATCTTAGAATGTTCCCAGAGGCAGTGAGGACAGGGGAGAAAGCGGTTGGCCCAAGGTGGTATAAATACCTTGGCAGCCCTGGTTTTTGGTTCCTTTCACTTCCCTTGGACCTGAGATCTGCGGATCCTGGTCTTTTGGGGATTGGTGACTTGCTTGGCTCAGCCTTGCAAGATCCTCCTGTCTTGTACCTGACTAGCATTGCCAACCTGTACCCAGACCATCACTCCTCTGATTCTACTGCCCCTAGATATTTAGGAAATCAAATCATCTGTAATTATCTAGGTATCCCAGGGCCCTGGGAAGTGAGCAGGAGAAGAAGAAGAGGGTGGAAAGGGGTGGTATATCTGAAGGCTGTTTAGGCATAACATCTAGCAGGAAGAAGAAGAAGCTGAAAGACATCAAGCAGCAGCTTGCTTGCTCTGGTTTGGCTGTGGCCAGGCTGAGCCAGAGGAGCTAACTAACCAGAATCAATTACCTGCCTACAGCTCTGAGGGTTTATTATTTCCAAATTAGTTTAGGGATTCCCAATTCCTCTTTCCATTTCCCTAATACTCTGCTTCGCTAAATATAGATAAACTATTAAAGTACCTTCCTGGAGTGGTGGTTTTATAACTTCTCTGGGAAGGGAGTCATGCAGTCAGACAAACTGTTACCAAGGCTAATAGAGCCCAATATCCATCATCAATCAACCCCAGGTGGGACCTGAAGGGATATCATCCATTGACCTGAAGGATCCTGCCTGGGCACTGTTAGAAAGGAGGGAGGTGTTATATCATTTAGCTTGGTGGCAAGCTTCAGTTGATCTTGCACTAGCCACATATCTGGACTCCACTGCTGTCACACAATTACCAGTGATAGTATTCAGTTTACCCCTCCCTCTCTATCAGCCCATTTATTTTTATAACACCCAGCATCACAGCTAGGAAGTGTCTGAAGTCAAATTTGAACCCAGGATCTCCCATCTCTAAGCTTGGCTCCTAATCTACCGAACCACCTAGCTTCTCCCATCACATTCATTCTAAACATTTTGGACTGAGAAATGTTGCCAATAGGGGTTTACCCTTCCAAGGGATCCTTTGAAAAGGAGGGAGGATTATTAACAATAATATTATTATTGATAGATGTTTAACATGTTTTTAAAATGATATATTAATAATAATAACAGTATTTACATAATGCATTAAAGTTTACAAAAACACTTATATTACCTTGTTTTTCATGAGTATATGAAGCAGGATAACTAACTCATGTCTCTTCCTTTTCTTCCTCTTCCTCTCTTTTTCTTCTCCTCTTTCTTTCTTTCTTTCTTTCTTTCTTTCTTTCTTTCTTTCTTTCTTTCTTTCTTTCTTTCTTTCTTTCTTTCTTCCTTCTTTCCTTCCTCCTCTTCCTCCTCCTCCTCCTCCTCCTCCTCCTCCTCCTTCTTCTTCTTCTTCCTTTTTTTCTTCCCTTACCTTCTGTCTTAGAATAGATCCTCAGTATTGGTTCCAAGACTAAAGAACAGTAAAGGACAAGCAATTGGAATTAAGTGACTTGTCCACAATCACACAGGTAAGCAGGCAGAATCTGAGGCCAGATTTGAACTCAGGAGCCCCCTCCCTAGTCTCTAGGCCTGGTACTCTATCCACTGAACTGTCTAGGTCACATAATCTTCTAATTTATTTTATTTTATTTTATTTTTTAAACCCTTACCTTCCATCTTAGAGTCAATACTGTGTGTTGACTCCAAGACAGAAGAGTGGTAAGGGCTAGGAAATGGGGGTTAAGTGACTTGCCCAGGGTCACACAGCTGGGAAGTGTCTGAGTCCAGATTTGAACCTAGGACCTTCCATCTCTAGGCTTGACTCTCAATCCACTGAACCACCCAGTTGCCCTCCCTCACCCAATTTATTTTAAATACATCAATATCACTAACTTACTGTGTGACCTTAGGCAAGCTATTTCCAGGCTCTGAGTCTTAGTTTCTTTTTCTGTAAAATGAAGGGTTTAATTGGAAACCAATGTTGCAGAATTACAAAGAACAAACTGGGCTCCCAAAGAGACATATAAGAAAGTATCTCTTTCAACTGTCTCTTTGGATGGGAGAATTCCATAGGAGTGGAAAATTGGATGTATTATGAGATTTTTTTCAGTGAATTAATTGGTTTTACTGATTTTTCCTCTCCTTCTTTTATTAAAAATCAAACCAAAACATTCTTTATTATAAGAGATGACCCTCTGGGAAGGAAAGGGAAGGAGACATTTAGCTTATGTAAGAACAAAAGATATCCATCAAACCTTCTTTTAAAAAATGAAGGGTTTGGACTTGATAATTCTGAAGTGCTTTCCATCTCTGGTGGGGTATATTTAAAATTCTAAGTCTCTTTCTTGCTCTTAAATTCCCTATTTTAAGGTCTTTTCCAGTTTTAAGCAGTTTCTCTGCTGGCAGATAAGTTTTACTTCCATCATTAACATTCTAAATAGCAATTTGCTATTTACAAAGAGCTTTCTACCACCCAAGAACCTTGTAAGGTATGCAGTATAAAGATTATTTCCTCCATATTACTGATTAGGAAAACTGAGGCCCAGAGAGGGAAAAAAATCATCAAGATCACATGGCTAGCAGTGAATTATTAAAAAAAGAAAACTCAAAAGCAAGCAAAACATCCACCATCCCCTTATAATCTTTTTTGCAAAAGGAACCTTGGCAAAATCAAGTCTAGGTTTCCTAATGTCCAAGCCTTGACTATCCTGGCAAAGCCCAAGGGTCTCTCTGTCTGAATGTGCAAACAGGCTAGGCCACTATTAACCCATCTTCTAAGCCTGGGGGCCTTGCCCATTGTGGAAGAGACCCCAGGGGCCTGTGGGGCAGGAATAGGGGTTTGGTGTGGGTTTTCATGCAATGTCTCAGCCAAGATGGCCATCCAGACCATGTGGGATTCTCTCCCCATTTCCGGGGAGCAGAGATCCAAATGGCTGTGTGGTTTCCAAGTTGAATGGTTTCCCCGAGCTGTGGTTGTTTATTTTTATTTCATTTTTTTTCCCCAAAAGACAATCTGTTGTCCAACTCCAGCCCACCCCACACCCCCTCAGCATCTCCTCCCGAGGGAAAATATTATTTCACTAAATAAATGATTTCCAGCCGGAACTGATTATAAACCAAAAACAGATGCAGAGGCCAGGCCAAGTAGGGCTCTCCATGGTACTCAGTCCAGGCTCAGGGACTGCATGGCCCTCTGGCTCCTTCCTGGGGTGCCCTACACACGGGACCTGAGGTAGCAGGGGACAAGCTGTCTCTAGCCCTTGGGCTGCCCAATTCCTTGAGACCCAAATCCTACCCTTTTCCTTTCCTTCCTATTCCCATCCACCCCACCCTACTGGGCCTCCTGAACACCACTGGGAAGTGGGGGCCAACAGGAAAAAAGCTATTCTTTCTTTTATGTATGCCAAGTCCTACCTTATCCTCATGCTCCCTTATGGCCTCATTCCCCTCCTCCATTTAATGGGAGCATGAGACTTTAGGGCAAAGTGGAAAGAATACCCAGTTCGGGAACCTGGGTTTGAATCCATTTCTTGGGACTAGATAAATTTCTTGATCTCGCTGATCTTCAGTTATCTAAGCTGCTATAAAATGAAGGAATTAGATTAGATATGGGGTTCTTAACCTTAGATCTATGAGCTTGTTTAAAAAATAAATTTGATATATGTGTGATATATATGTATAAAACTTTTGTGGCATAGTGGATAGAGCTCCCTGCATGGGTCAGGAAGACCTGAGTTAAAATCTGGCCTCAGACACTTCTGACTAGCTGTGTGACCCTGGGTGAGTTACTTGACCATGTTTGGACCAGTTTCCTCATCTGTAAAATGAGCTGGAGAAAGAAATGACAAACTACTCCAGTATCTTGCCAAGAAAACCCCAAATGGGGTCCTGGAGGAATCAGCCATGACTGAAATGACTGAACAACAACAAATGATCTATTTCAATCTATTTTCAATACATAATCAATCAATTCAATCAATTAGTTCTATGTTCCACTAGTGTCTTTTAAAAAAAAGTGTTTATTTTATTCCACTCACTAAAAGACATTATCCAGAAAGGGATCCATAGTTTTCACCAGATTGCTGAAGGGGTTCACGTCCCCCCAAAAAGTTGGGAACTCTTTCCAAAGAACAGCGACAGATTACTTTTATATAACGGGCACCACTTTCTTCCCAATATTCCTGAGAGATTATCTTTTTGACTTGGTTTGGTTTGGAGACTCACCCTATGGGTAAAGGGAATTCTTAGTGAGGGGTCTGCCCTCCCCAGACCCCATTTCTGCAATGTCCAGCCACTTTAGACTTTGAAAATTGTCTGGAGCAAAGAGGTCACACAGCTACGTAGGTGTTTGAGGCAACTTGTAGCTAGTTTGACTGGATGGCTCTCTAGTCACTACACCAGGCTTCCTCTCAACAAATTGGCAGCCCAAGGATTCTTCTTCCCATTTTATAGGTGATCAATCTGAAGCCCAGAGAGAGACTCCTGTAAGGGTCACACAGGTATTATTATATGATGGTGACTGGCAGAGTCAGATTTTAGACCCAAGTCTTCTGATTTCAACTGATCATGTTTTCCCACCATTCCAGCCTGTTCTTAAAAAAAAAAAAAGCAACAAATTTCATCTGTCAAAATCCTCTTGCTGTCCCCTCACCTCCCAACTGGATGGGAAAGTGAGGTTTTTGCTACAAGGATCTTTGTAGAGATTAAGATTAGAGTTGTAAGCGAAGCTGTGCTGGAGCTAGCTTTTATGGGCTTGGAGAACTGGGATGTTAAATTTTTAGTGAAAGTATTTATGCTGTAGAAATTGTCAAATACCAAAAACCAGGGCTCAACTTGTTTTAGGAATCATCTAGACTTAAGAAAATGATAGAGAAAAGGTTAACGATTCACATTAAAATGAAAATGTCTAAAAAGCTGATTTTTAAAAATTTATGCTCTTAGAAAGTCCTTTTCTCTCAGGCTCCTTTTTAAGTCTGAAAGACATGCCCATTGTTCTGATGTGGTGACTTAGAATCCTTTCCACTAGACTGGCAAGAAGATTGGTCCCTGGGAGGCACACAGCTAATTGGAGAGAAAAAGTCTCCTAACTACCAGTCTAGTACATAGTACATTTCCCACTAAATAGCCTTCCTTCCTTCCTCTCTTCCTCTCTTTCTTTCTCTCTTTCTTCTTCNTCTTCTTCTTCTTCTTCTTCTTCTTCTTCTTCTTCTTCTTCTTCTTCTTCTTCTTCTTCTTTTTCTTCCTTCTTCCTTCTTCCTTCTTCTTCCCCTTACATTCCATCTTAGAATCAATACTCTGTATTGGTTCTAAGGCAGAAGAATGGTAAGGGCTAGGCAATGGGGGCTAAGTGACTTGCCCAGGGCTACACAGCTAGGAAGTGTCTGAGGCCAGATTTGAATTCAGGTCCTCCTGACTGCAGATCTGGCACCATCTCCACTGTGGTATCTAGTTGCTCCAAATCTTGGCTTTTGACAATCCTTCTATTGCCCTGTATTAGGAGCATAAGATTTAGGGTTAGAAGGGACCGTAGAGATCATCTGGTTTAACCTCTACATTGAACAGAGGAAGATTCTAAGGCCTGGAAAGAGCAAATAACTTTCTGAAGATTGTGCAGATAGGCTGTGGTAGAGCTGAGATCAGAACCCAGATCCTCTACTCTAGATCAAAGGTTTTTCCCAGAACACCACTAGCTTGACCACATTAAATAAGAGAATAAGTAAGAGAGAAGCACAGATAGGTAGTCAGAAGGAAATGGAGAGAGAGATACGGAGATAGATGGAGAGAGAGATAATGCAAACTTTCTAAATGTTATATTCTAAGAACTTTATCAAAAGTGACTCTCCTTGATTAATATGGAAATAGGTATTGAGTGATAATGCATGTATAACTCAGTGGAATTTCTTGTTGGCTCGGGGAGGGAAAGTACATGAATCATGTAACTATGAAAAAATACTTAAATAAATTTTTTTTAAAAAAAGTGACTCTTGTCCTAGGTTCAAACCCGGCCTCAGCCACTTCCCAGCTGTGTGACCCTGGGCAAGTCACTTGACCCCCATTGCCCACCCTTACCAATCTTCCACCTATGACAATACACCGAAGTACAAGGTTAAAAAAAAAAAAGTGACTCTTCTGGGACAGGTCAGTGGTTCAGTTGATTGAGAGCCAGGCCTAGAGATGGGAGATGCAGGGTTCTAATCTGGCCTCAGATACTTCCTAGCTGTGTGACCTTGGGCAAGTCACTTAACCCTCATTGCCTACCCTTACCACTCTTCTGCCTTGGAGCCAGTTGATTCTAAGACAGAAGATAAGGGTTAAAAAAAAGTGACTCTTCCCTCTTAAACTGTTACCCATCTCTAGAGAAGGGAGAATTCTCCTAGGTGAGCCCTAGAGCAGAACCATTCCAAGACTCTAGACTAATAGCCCTGCCTCTTGTCCCACTCTACTCCCCATCTCCCTCTGGACCCCTACACTAGCGTGCAGACAGAGATGCTTCCCCCAGAGAAGCCATCCTGACAGAGGAGGGCGGGTGAGCTCCTTACCCCAGGGCATAGACGGGGGGGCCAGTGGCCTCAGCCAAACACTGATTACATTCATGGCCCTGGCATGATTCAGGCTACCAGAGTGGGTGATTTCCCCATCCCCCCATCCCCCAAACCACCCCTCCCCTGGCTCCTGCCACCTTCTAACAGAATGCACTATTCAGGCTGCTGTCCTGGGCAGTGCTGCCCTCCCTACCCTCTCTCCCCCAACCCCATAGTTACATTATAGCCCAGCTTGACATTTTATGTGCACGGGGCCCCAGGCATTAACTGCTGACCAATGGGCCCTGAGCCAGATCCATCTGGCATCCCCTTTATGAGACCAAGATGGTATTACTCTTCCTACCCAATAAGGATGGAGATTATTTCGTATTCTTGGTGGGGAATGCGAGGTTGTTACCAGTATGGGGGGAGGAAGGTTTGGCCATGTGGACCCTTTCCCAAGAGGAAGGGAACATTTTAATTCGTGATTTATGGCTCTAAAGGGTGTCCAAGGGGCTTTTATGCTTTCATCAGAGCTGGAAGGGACTTCAGATGTCATTTAAGCCAACATCTTCATTTTACGGATGAAGAAACTGAGCCTCAGAAAAGTTAAGTGACTGACCAAATCATGTAGCTTAAAGTGTCAGAACAAGACAAACCAGAGTCTTCTAATTTCTCTTCTATAAGCCTCAGGTTCCTCACCTGTGAAATAATAAGAAGAATTCTTGCAAAACCTAACTCTTGGGGGGCAGCTGGGTAGCTCAGTGGATTGAGAGTCAGGCCTAGAGATGGGAGGTCCTAGGTTCAAATCCGGCCTCAGACACTTCCCAGCTGTGTGACCCTGGGCAAGTCACTTGACCCCCATTGCCCAACCTTACCACTCTTCCACCAAGGAGCCAATACACAGAAGTTAAGGGTTAAAAAAAAACTAACTATGTTATTGTTGGTGTGCAGAAAACACTTAAAATTAATTTTATATTTTTATGTCTACATTTATCAAAATATTCCTCCTTCACCCCCTCCAAAAGAGTCATTCCTTATAACAAAGAAGAAAAAAGAGAAAAACCGAACCAGTAAAACCAACCACCATACTGAAGAAATCTAACATTATCCAGTATTCCACACCTATAATTGTCCACCTCTGCAAAAAAAGAAGGGAAATGCCTCTTCATCTCATCTTTGGGTCCAAGCTTGGTCATTATAGCTTCACAAACATTGTTTCAAACAATGTTTTTTTTTTCAATTTACATTGTTATGGTGCTTGTGTATATTGTTTTCTCAATTCTAATTAATTCTCTTTGCATCAGTTCATTTAACTCTTCCCATGCTTCTCTGTATGTATTGTTTCTTATAACCCCCAAATATTCCATTAAATTCAAGTACTATAGTTTGTGTTACCCTTCTCCTAATTGAATGACATCTACCCAGAGTCTGGGTTCCAGCCTATAACCCCCAAATATTCCATTAAATTCAAGTACTATAGTTTGTGTTACCCTTCTCCTAATTGAATGACATCTACCCAGAGTCTGGGTTCCAGCCTAAGTGTTTCAGCCAGTCTAGAATTGATGTCAAAAGTCACAATGAATGACCTGAATGCAGACTATTCATGGCTGGATATAAGGACTCATCCAGTAGCAGTGCTGCCTTTAGACATGAACTTGGTGGGACCAACACTACGTCTTCCCTGATGGATTGAAAGCTCCTTGAGGGCAGATGTCTGTCTAACTTGTCTAACACGATGCTTAGCACATTGTAGGTGCTTAACAAAATGCTTAAGGATTGATTATTCATAATCTATGACCTGGGAAATTTATGTTTTCAGGCCTTAGTTTCCCCATCGGACAAATCTATAACATCCCTTCTGGAATCCTAAAGTCTATGAGTCCCGTTGAGTCCTGTGTTTTCTGAGCAACTTATTAAACTTATTAAGTTCCTACTCTGGGCCAAGTAATGTGAAACAACCCCATTTCCCAGAAATATCCTTCTTACCTAATTCTCTTCCCCCAAATATTTATTTATCCTGTGTTACCCACCTCTAGGGCCTTACTAGGCAACTGGCTAGCTCATCTATCTCTAAGGAGAGATTAACCCCCTGCATACACTAATTTTCTAGTTGCTCTTTTTTCAAAGGATTTGTATCTTAAAAAGGGATGACAAAGAGGTAAATGCTCCTGGTGGAAATCTTGGGTGCCAGGACAGGCTAGGAAAGAAGATTAGTGGGCTCAGTGATTATTTTTATTTTTAAAATTAATTTTTATTTTAAAATATTTTTCTATGTTTCTATGATTCATTTTCTCTCCTTCCCCTCTTCCCTCCCCTCTCCCAGAGCCAACAAGCAATTCCATTGGGTGGTACAAATGTTATTACTTGATGCCTATTTTCATATTACTCATATTTTGCTAGAGAGTAATTTTTTAAAAGCCAAAACCTCATATCACATACCCATATTTACATGAGATAAGTGATGTCATATGCTTTACTTTTTCATTTCTACTCCCATAGTTCTTTCTCTCAATGTGGATAACATTCTTTCCCATAATGAGTCCTTCAGGAATGTCCTGACTTGTTGCATTGCTACTAGTAGCAAAGTCCATTACGTTGGATTGTTCCACAATGTTTTTCAGTGATTCTTTAAAAAATTTTTTTAAACTTTTACCTTGCTTAGAATCAAAACTAAGCATCAATTCCAAGGCCGAAAGAAGAGTGGTCAGAACTAGGCGAATTGGGGTTGAATGACTTGCCTAGGGTCATATAGCTAGGAAGCATCCGAGGCCAAATTTGGACTGAGGACCTCCCATCTTTAGGCCTGGCTCTCTATCTATTGAACCACCCAGCTGCCCCATTAATGATTCTTTCATCAATGCTCACAAATCATATTAGCTAAGTCTTGTCAACTGGTCCCATCACTTTCTGGCAAATAAAGGGAGAAGAAATGGAAGCTATATTGGATTTTATATTCTTGAGCTGAAAGATCACTGCAGAAGATGACTGCAACCATTAAATTAACAATGTGTCAGGTGAGGTTCTATGAAGAAAAAGTTGATCATGGAAGACTTCATAGAAGAGGAAGATTTTGAGCTGGGCTTTAAAGATTGGGTAGGAATTCAACAGGAGAAGAATTAAAAGAGGACATTCCTAGCCCAGGGAAGAGTGTGTAAAATAATGTTAGAAGTGTTAAAGCTGGGAGGCAACTTGGCTGCTCAGTGGATAGATAACCAGGCCCAGAGATGGGAGGTCCTGATTTAAATCTGACCTCAGACCCTTCCTAGCTGTGTGACCCTGGGCAAGTCACTTAATCCCCATTGCTGAGACCATACTGATCTTCTGCCTTAGAACCAATATGTAGTATTAATTCTAAAACAGAAGGTAAGGTGTTTTTTTTTTTTTTAACTTTAAAAAAGTGCTAAAGCTTAGAATGAGCTGAGGCTAGTAGGGGAAGCTGAAAATGAGTTTGGGTAGTAGCTCTCTTCGGGAAAAGAGGAGGCTCAAAAAAGGGAGGCAACAAGTAGTTATTGATGTCTGCTATTTGCCAGGCACTCATTGTGGCACCGATCTGACTTGGTCTCATTTACATTTCTTACACCATCCTCACCAGAACCCTGGGAGAGAGGTGCCCTTATTACTCCCATTTTATAGTTAGGAAACTGAATTGGGCAGAGGCCACACATCTAGGAAATGACTGGTTTTGAACACGGGTCTCTCTGACTTCAGGTCTGACTCTCTCCATCGCACCACCCAGCAGCCCAAGAAGGGATAAGACCACCGCCTGGGGTCAGTGGGATTGATTCTAATGGACGACTGCTCAAGTCGTCATTTTCTCCCTTTGTTTTCTGCCCAGGAAAATAAGCTTTGGAATGGTAGGTTAGAAAACAAGGATCTAATAGAGAGTTGGTTCCAAGGGAAGCAGGGGAAAGAGAAAGGGCCCCTCGCTGGCCATTGGAAGTTCGAGTCACCTGCTCAGGTGAGCTGCATCCTCAGGTGCCCTTGGGCTTAACCAAGGTGTTTGCTGAGCTACTGCCAGTGCTATGTGAAAGACTCTGGTGAACAGAAGTACCGCAGGACTAGAGAAAACAGCAGCCAGGTGGCACAGCAGATGGAGCACAGGAAGACTTGTCTTCTTGAGTTCAAATCTGACTTCAGAGGCTTAGTAGCTGTGTGATCCTGAGCAAGTCACTTAACCCTCTTGCCTCAATTTCCTCATCTATAAAATGGGTTGGAGAAGGAAATAGTAAATCATTCCAGTATCAGGGCCAAAAAAACACCCAGATGGGGGTCAGGAAGTCTTGAACATGACTGAATAAAAATAATAAACATCTTGAAGAGTCAAACACTATTGAACAATAATAACAAATATCTTAATACAAAAGGAAATATATATATTTATCTATCTGCCTGTCTATCTCTTATATTAAGTTCAGCAGCTAGCTGGCATAGTACATAGAGCACCAGAATTCAAATCCAGCCTCAGACATTTATTAGTTGTATAATCCTGGGCAACCTTGACCTCTATTTGCCTCAGTTTCCTCATCAGAAAAATGAGGATAATAATAGCACCTACCTGCCCCGGTTGTTGTGAAGTTCAAATGAGATAAGAATTATAAAGCACTTAGCACAGAGCCTGGCAGAGTAAGCACCATAGAAATAAATATTGTGGTTTTAAATTCTATTGTTTCAATGATTTTGGGTTTTATCCTGATCACTTCTACTTATACCCTTCACCACTCATGAGACACACAATGGCCCTTCCTTTTTAAAAAAATTTTTTTTAAACCCTTACCTTCCATCTTGGAGTCAATACTGTGTATTGGCTCCAAGGCAGAAGAGTGGTCAGGGTAGGCAATGGGGGTCAAGTGACTTGCCCAGGGTCACACAGCTAGGAAGTATCTGAGGCCAGATTTGAACCCAGGACCTCCCATCTCCAGGCCTAGCTCTCAATCCACTGCGCTACCCAGTTGCCCCCTTCCTTTTTAATAAAGAAAAATGGTTAAGTAAAATTAGGCAGCCTGGTGAGCACTTCTGATAATGTGGGTACCATTCTTTTTCTTTTTTTGTAATAATGGAATTTATTTCCTGGTATCTCAGGCCCCGTACCATAGAAGGCACCATTCAGCAAACAGATAGGTTTATATTGATTATGTCTCTCATGTTTCCCTTTTTTCAGTTCATTCTCTGGAGGTAAACATTCACAAATTATTCTTCCAATATTAAATCTGTAGCAATACATAATCTATTTCTACTTATCTCTCTCTTCATTATCTCATATAGTTTTTTCAAGTTTAAAAAAATTAACTTGTTCATCATTTCTTATGGTGCAATGTATATACCATTTTACACCCACAGTCCTCCACCTCTTCAATAAAAAGAGAGAGAGAGGCTTCCCCATTTCTTCTCTGGGCCACGATTACTCATTACATTTATATTATTATATAATATTGAACTTCATTTTTAACATTCTTTTTATTTACATTATTAGAGATATGGACTGTGTTATCCTCTCAGTCCTTCTTACCTTGCATCTATTCATCAAAGTCTAATTTTTCTTCCTGGATTTTGAGGGTCTGCTTGTGTAGTCATGATTGGACTCAAAGTCCCTTCAAGTCGACTCCATCTCTAAGATTCTGTAATTCTGTGAAGCCTAATGCCCTCATTTTACATGGTTGGAAGCTGAGGCCTAGAGAGAGAACCATTTGGCCAAGTTCATAAAGCTGTTTTGTAGCGTAGCTAGTGCTCAGAGCTCATTCTTTTGATTCCGAGTCTTTAATACCCTACATGGTTCCTGTACTTGGGGGCTCAGCCCCAAAGGGGCCTTTCTGAGGAACCCTCAATGTCTCGCCTTGCTCCACCCCACAGTATCAAAACTGTCAGGGACTTTCCTAGGTTCTCCAGTCTCCAACCCATAGACAGGAGGCTCATGAGCAAGAGGAACCTGGGATTCTTCCCACAGTGGCCTCTCCGTGCTGCTCCCGCCAGATCCTCACTGGGGGCTGCTGGCAAGGGGGAGAGGGTGATTCTAGCATGAGAACAAGGTCTGAGGCAGGAAAGGGAGCAACTTTCCAGCTAGAGTGCAAAAAGGAGATTCCCCTGTTGACTGAGCCCAGAAGCTCCCTCCTATACCATGGACCACTCCCTCCATCTGCTGAGACCTGCAGAGTGTGGGAAGGAGGGAAGGAGGGAAAAAGAGAGAGAAGGCTGGCCCTGGGAGAGAGAAGAGGAGCCAAAAGGTGGGAGGCATATCAGAAGAAGGACACACACAGAATCCCTGGCCATGTTTGCAGGCTCGTGAGGACATTCACACACAGACAC
>NC_058131.1:318351578-318387355 GCF_016433145.1 Gracilinanus agilis
TCCTCCTTCTTCTCTTCCTCTTCCTCCTCCTCCTTCTTCTCTTCCTCTTCCTCTTCCTCCTCCTCTCCACCCCTCCCTTCCAGTAACCTCCACAACTCCTTACCAGATAAAAATCTTACCTTGTAATAGATAATTCTGGTCAAGCAAAATGAACGACCACCCTAGCTGTATCTAAAAGTGCATGCAACCTCATTCTGCACCCTGAGTCCATCACTTCTCTGCCAAGAGACAAGAAGCATGCTTCATCACCTGTCTTCTGGAAGGATGATTGGTTGCTGATTAGTTGAACTGAGTTCTGATCTAGATTTGCTCTTTTCTCCATTATTCTGTACAACCTCTCTAGAGGAAAGTATGATTGGTGTAAAAATCTCATCCTGGGTACTTGTAATTTTCTTTTTTTTTTTTTTTCAGTTTTAATCTATGAACAAAGCACAGCCTGGTCGGGGGCAAGGTGGGGAACAGCTAGATAGTATGGTGGATAGAGCACTGGACTTGTAGTCAGGAAGATCTGAATTCAAAGGTCCTTTTCAGCTCTAATCTTCTATGTTTTTAAGTTATTCTAATGGCAACATACTTTGATCTAAGGACTATTAGCTCTAGTATCTGATGTTCTAAACTTTACATTTTGTGTTCTCAGATGGGTTCTAGACCTAACATTCAATGTCTATAGTCAGCATCCGTGTTGGAAGATCCATCTGAGGTTGAGTGTTCTATGATTATATGATTCTCAGCAGCATTGGAGGCCAGCTGGTGTCCAGATTATCACAGGCTCCCAATTAGTGGGATCCCCGATGAATAGGTTTTACTGTGTTGTGACTTTTCCCAATATATCCACTTGACAGACTCCAGCTGGGACAGCTGCCTTGGAGGGCATGAAAGGACGCTCTGTGGGTGGTGGTGAATGGCTGCTCTTTGTTCACTCAGGAATTCATTCAACGCATATGTATTATGCCCCCCAGCCTAACCCCTCATTGCATGCCCAGCTCTGAGTTGGGCATTAGAGAAAGGGTAGAATGAAAAGGAAAAATCATGCTCTCTGCCCTTGAAGGGCTTATAGTCTGGTGAGGGGAGAGCAGAATTCACATAGTCTCCCCCTCCCAGCCTTTTTGGGTAGAATCAATAATGATATAAAAGAACTTCTGTTTCTATACTGCTTTAAGGTACATTCCTCCTAGTCAGACCCTCTAGACTTCTTTCCCACCATGACTTCTCACCTTGAAAGATCCCTCCACCCAGTGGCATGCTGGAGACAGTTCTCATCGACCTTTTAGTTAATGAAATTTAGATAGATTTTCAGTGTGTTTATACTTTGGATATCAGCGAATGCTATACACCAGAGCTTGATTTATTATTTTGTCTATTGTTTAGACTTAATTAGGCAATAGAGAAAATGTCAATGAGGGGGAAGGGAAGAGAATACTTATCACACAAGCTTGTAAGTATCTGATGCTGAATCTGAACTCAGACCTTCCTAACTCCGAGCCCAGTGCTTTATCTACTCTACCATGAGCTGTCTAATAATCAAAGATTGAACTTGAAAGTATGTTGTGGGTAAATTTTTTCTGGCAAGCTTGTTGTTAAATGTGCACCAACATACCATTGCCTTACCTGCAATGACTTCTTCCTTTGGTAAATTAGCTCTTCCCAGAACCACCATTTTAAGAAAAGGGCCCAGGACAGGCCTCATTTATTCTTTCATTCCTTTCTAGGCTGCACTCTTGACTCTTTGGCCTGTTTTATCTACCATGATTTCTTTTAATTTCCTTTTTTAAACCCTTACCTTCTGCCTTAGAATTGACACTAAGTATTGGTTTCAAGGGAGAAGAGTGATAAGGGCCAGGCGACTGGGATTAAGTGACCTGCCCAGGGTCACACAGTTAGGAAATGTCTGAGGTCAGATTTGAACCCAGGATCTCTTGTCTCCAGGTCTGGTGTTCTATCCACTGTACCACCTAGCTGCCCTACCATAATGCTTTTCTTCTCCTCTCCCCAAATTCTTCCTGCTCCAGCTTCCTTTTATAATATTATCTTCCTCCATCAGAATTTAAGTTCCTTAAGGGCTTGGGGCTGTTTCTTTTTGCTTGCTCTCAGAGAAAATCCTTCATAAAAGTTTGTTGTTCACAGAATGCTGACACGCTTTTTCAGGGAGGAAGGGCAAGAATTATATTACCATCTTATAATTGGGGCTCGATATTTTAATTGACTTTCTTGAGGTCAGTAGGGATAGATCTGGGACTTAAGTGCTTCTTCAGTCAATCAATCAGTAAACTTATACTAAGTGCCTACTAGATGCAGTTAGGTGATGGAGCAGATAGAATGCCAGTCCTGCAGTCAGGAAGATTCATCTTTCTGAGTTCAATTCTGGCCTCAGACACTAGCTGTGTGATCCTAGGCAAGTCATTTAACTCTGCCTCAATTTCCTTATCTGTAAAATGAGCTGAAGAAGTAAATGGCAAACCACTCTAGTATCCTTGCCAAGAAAATCCCATGGACAAAGTCCACGTGGTCCTGTAGAGTCTGACACGACTGAACAAACCACTCCTTTACCCCCATGTAGAAAGCCTCCCACAAGTCTCCCTCAATTAGCATCACCTTCCCACTCTTTCTTCTAGCATGGATAAGGCAGGTAGGAAATGTCATGAATCTCAGTTCAGTGCTCTTTGGAGAACACCTGGATACCCTCAAAGGGGATGTTATTAAGGGGACTCCTGCCTGGGGTAGCAGCCTAGACTAGCTACTCTTTGCGTTCTGGGGGTTTCTCTCAGGTAGAATTCAACAAATTTGTCTTAACAAAGATTGAGTACTTACTGCAGGCCAGGCAGTGGTGATGGGCACTGAGGATACATGCATAAAACTAAAACTGTCCCTAGCCTCAAGGAACTTCCATTCCCCTGCCAGAGGATTGAGGGAAACAGGAAATCCACAGGGAAGTAAATAGAGAAGAGGATAGGGAGAGGACCTGGGGTTTTCTGGATACAAGGAACTTCTTTTTTTTTTTTTTAAAGCCTTACCTTCTGTCTTAGGACCCATACTGTGTATTGGTTCCAAGGCAGAAGATCAGTAAGGGCTAGGCAATGGGGATTAAGTGACTTACCCAGGGTCACATGGCTAGGAAATGTTTGAACCCACATTTGAACCCAGGACCTTCCATCTCTAGGCCTAGCTCTCAGTCCACTGAGCCACCCAGTTGTCTCCTACAAGGATCTTCTGAGTGGAGAAACCTTAGCATCTCTCTGGACCTTATAGTGTTTGAGTCTCCTAAACCACTGAAAGGTTATGCTACTCTCTCAGGGTACTCCAACCAGTATGTGTCAGAGCCAGAGCATGAACGCAGGTCTTCTTGCCTTTTAGGCCAGTTCTATTGATCATGTCATGCTGCCTTCACACACAAGCACACATAATTCTGTACATAAAATCACACATGTGTGTACATGAAATTAATACATACACATCTATATGTATCAGCACATATCATATAAGTGTAGATGTGCATATTGACAAGTTTCAATGTCAGATTTGTGTATCTTTGATCTCCAAAGCCTCTGAAAAAATATGACTATTGGTTAGCCCAGTCAACAATCTAGCTAAAAGAGTGGAACATCTGGGTGGCTCAGTGGATAGAGAACCCGGTCTAGAGATGGGAGGTCTTGGGTTCAAATCTGGTTTCAGACATTCCCAAGTTGTGTGACCCTGGACAAGTCACTTAACCACCATTGTCCAGTCCTTGACACTCTTCTGCCTTGAAACCAATACATACTCTTGATATTAAGACTGAAGGTAAAGGTTTTAAAAAATCCACAAAAACATTAGAGGTAAGATGGGGTAAGCATGACTATGACCATTAGATTGGGTGAGATGGCTTTTGCTACCCTAAAGACAAATGTCTCTGCCCACAGTTCTGATGGGGTCAGGGGGAAGGCTTCTTTTTTGAGTGAATGCTAATCAATTAATCTTATTATTAATTAAGCATTATAAATCAGTAAATTTATTAATAAATAAATTAAATTGATACATTTTATTATTAATTACTCTTATGTTTTCATCAGTCAGTGCAAACGGCAATTATCCTTCCTCTTGATCTCAAGACTATGGACTCACTATTCATAGAAACTCATTGAATAAAAGGAAACACCTCAATTTCCATGTTTAGAGGTTTGTATTTATTACCAAATTTAGAATAGAATTACCAGTCTTTTTCCAGCATATCATCCCTATTTTCATCTTCAGTCTTTCCCAGTCTATTGACTTCTTCCCCACTTCTTAAAATTATCCCCATGTGCAGTCTCTAAATGATCACTGTAATGCAAGTATTAATAATATGGAAATATGTCTTGATCAATGACACATGTAAAACCCAGTGGAATTGCTTGTTGGCTATGGGAGGGGGGAAGCAGGAGGGGAGGGAAAGAACACGAATCATGTAACCATGGAAAAATATTCTAAATTAATTAATTCAATAAAGAAATCAAAAATATAAAATTATCCCCATGCTTCTCTGTCCAACACACACACATACATGCACACACACATGCACACATACCCTCACTTGAATTGAATATCCCTATTTCCTTCCATTATTGCCCCCTGCCTTTTTTTCTCCTTCTTTCCAGGCTAAACTTAGGAAAGATCTCTACTAAGTGACTTTATACCTTCTTTTCTCATTGTCTTTGAAATCCTCTGAAATCTGGCTTCTGACCTCATGGATTCAACTGAAGTGATCTTCTCTAGAGTGACCAAAGATCTTTTAACTCTCAGGTTTAGTAGCCTTTTCTTGAACCTGGTCTTTCTTGACTGAATTTCTTGGCTTCTTGAGGGTGTTCAGGAACACTCTCTGCTTCTTGGTGAGCACAAGGAATTAATGCAGGGAAAGTAGCACCATCCAGCAGGCAATCCTTTCCCTCTACAATTTCTGCCCATTTCTCTGCCATTGTTTAATCTAGAATCAGATAACATTTATTAGCAGCTGCTAACTCTGTTTCATGTTTGATGTCAGCCATGCTACTAGAGATTGGGGTCACACAGACTGGAGAAAGTGAAAGACCCATCGAGTGCCCACTATGAAATTGGAGAATCACAAGGCGGCCAAGAATTTGGCTTTTCCCCATTAAATCACAAACAGTTTGGATTTGCTGGATGCAGTTTTTGATGATAAGCAGGAGGGATAAAAGACATCTAAGTCCGAATTCTCTTAAAATCCACAAATATGTATAAATATTAAGTATCTATGTATGCATATACCTACTCATAGCTTTTTATTTCTCTATCCATCACTCTCTCTAGCCATCTTTCTCCCTTCATCCCCAGCCCCTTCTCTCTCGCTCTCCCCACCAAAAGCCAAGTATAAAAGGGAGATAAGAGAAAAGGGATTCTACCATTTGGGCTTTCCTGGATTCCTCTACCCTCAGCACCAGAGTCTATGCTACTTGTGGAAATTTAATCCATCATAGCGGTGAGAGCGTTATAAATGCTACAAATGTACACACAGACACACACACACCCAACAAAACAAAACAATGTCAAGAGGGAGAGGGAAGGATGGGAGGAGAGAAGGATGAGACTTTGTGTGGGAGGTAACAGCTTCGGAGAAGAAGGAAGCCAGCCATTCTAAGAGGCAGAGGTGAGGAGGCAGTGATTTCCAGACATGGGGGAATAGGTAAGAAAGAAGAAGATTGCCATATTTGGGGAACAGCTCGCAGGTCAGTTTGACCAAGACAGACAACTTGTAAAGTGGAACGATAGTATCTAAGACCGGAAAGGAGCTATGTTGTAGGGAGCTTTAGTTGTCTGGCCAAAGATTCTCTGGAGCTCAGTGGATAGAGCTCCATGCCTGGAATCAGGAAAGCCTGAGTTTAAATCAAGCCTCAGAAACTGACTAGCTGTGTGAGCCTGGGCAAGTCACTTAACCCTGTTTGCCTCAGTTTCCTCTTCTGTAAAATGAACTGGAGGAAGAAATGGCAGACCACTTCAGTAACTTTGCCAAGAAAATGCCAAATGGAGTCACAAAGAGTAGGACACGACTGAACAACAACAAAGAATTTTTATTTTAGCCTAGAAACAATAGGGAGTCATCAAAGATTTTTGAGCAGTAGAATAACATGACAGACTTGAAGGTTCTTTGATGATTCTATTATAAATAGAATATCTGTACTCTTAGTAATACCAGATTTTGATTATTTTATCCTTACAAAATACAATATGTAATCAAAACCACTTTCAGATCTGTTCACTTAAACATTAGCTAAATAAAGTAAAAATATCTTGTTTTTTTAAAGTGCTCTTTTAATAAAAATAACAACATAAAAAAAAACCCAAATAATTCCTGTCCAGGAAAATAACAACTTGAGCTATAACCAGGAATTTTCCCATCCAGGACAAAGTGATTCTCATCCAGGACAAAGGACATCCAGGAGATGGCAGAAGCACAGAGGATAATCGGCTAGGGGGTAGAAGTGGCACAGAGGTTGATTTGTCATAGTTTGTTACAGTTCCATAAGGAGAAGGGGTAAGGCTCTTGCTCAGAGTATCCAGCCCTTACTCCATGAGACTGGAGGGAAGCCTGAGTCCCAGAAGAAGGGTGGGCAGCCTTGGGCTGGGAAAGGAGAGTTGTGCCATGTGATAGCTGCTAACAGGGGACTGGGAAGCTTGATGCATGGTGACAAGGGTCTTTGGACCATTTTAGTTGTAACTGATGACCTCGCAGGGGTTGGATTAAGGGAAGTTGGGCATCTCTGAGCTAGGCAATAAGCTTATGCCCTTCTAACTAGGAACACCATCTCCCATGTAGCTTCAGCTCCTAATGAGTTAAGCTTCTCTTTGTCTTCAGTCCCGTTACAATAACAATTACAATTCCCATACGGGCAGTTGGTGGCACAACTAGGCCTGGAGACAGGAAGACTTGAGTTCCTTTTCAGTCCCAGACTATCCGTGTAGTCTTCGACAAGTCACTTGACTTCTATTTGTCTCAGTTTCCTCAGCTGTAAAAAGAGGATAAAATAGCATCTTTTCAGAAAAAGAATCAAATGAAATAAATATTTATAAAAATATTATTTTTTGTTATTATATTATATATAATTATAATTTTTTTAAAAGTTATTTTACCTAGCACCCTGTCTGGCATACATATATATATGTATATATCTCAAACATATACATTTTTAAACTCTCATATAGTTTTATATATCATAAATACATATTTGTAAGTCCCATATAGTTTTTTTTTTAACTTTTTACCTTTCATCTTGGAATCAATACTGTGTATTGGTTCTGAGGCAAAAGAGTGGTAAGGGCTAAGCAAAGCTCTATATAAATGCCCATTCCCACCCCTCTATTCCTTAACACTTTAACTTTTATTCAGCATTATAGTATTCCAGATTTTATAGTTGGAAGGACCCTCAGTGACCATCTCCTCCAACTTAATACCAGAAAATAATCTGCACTATTATAGACCTGGCACATAGTTATCCAGCTTTGCTTGAAGACATCTAGTGAGGGACAGCTCTAAATATTAGGCATTTTTTCTTGACATCAAGTTTAAGCTTGGCCTCTTTGAAACTATTATTCATTGCTCCCTAGTTCTGCCATCTAAGGCCATATAGAGCAACTTGAATCTTTCTTCCACATGACATCCCTTCAAACATTTGATTTCAGTGATCATACCCTTTCATGGGGTCAGCTAGGTGACTCAGTGGGTAGATTGATGGGCCTGGAGTAACTCATCTTTCTGATTCTAATTCAGCCTCTGACTCTTGTTAGTTGTGTGATCCTGGGCAAACCATTTAACCTTGTTGGCCTCAGTTTCCTCATCTGTAAAATGAGCTGGAGGAGGAAATGATAAACCACTCCAGTGTCTTTGCTAAGAAAACCCCAAATGATGTAGACTCTAAACAATCACCCCAATGCAAATATCAATAATATGGAAAGAGATCTGGATCAATGACACATGTAAAACCCGGTGGAATTGTATTTCAGCTATGGGAGGGGAGTGAGAGGAGGGGAGGGGAAGAACATAAATCATGTAACCATGGAAAAAACTTCTTAATTAATCAATAAAAAATAAATAATAATGTTATCTATAAAAAAAGAAAGCCCCAAATGGGGTCATGAAGAGTTGGACACGATTTAATGACAACCACATCTCTCTGCCTTTCCCACAAGAATAGTGTGAGCTCTTTTATCAAAAGCTTTGCTCGTTCCCAGGTAAGCTACAATTACAACATTCCTATATTTAATTTAAAAACTAATTTATAGTTTAGTAACCATCAGAAAAGTAAATAAGGGAGAAAAGGAAAGAAGTTTAGTCTGCTGTGGGTAACCTGGTCTTGTTACCGTTTCCCTTTCTAGATGCTCATTGACTATTTCTTTAGCCAGATGTTATAGAATTTTTCAAGTAATTGAAGTCAAGAATCCTATGTGATAGTCTGCAAACTCTGCTCACCACCCTTTTTTGGAAATTGGTCCATTGACTTTTTCTAGTCCTGTGATACTTCTCCTGTTTGTCACAGTCTTCCCCCCTCCCCCCATGGTTACATAATTCTTGTCATCTCCCTCCCTTCTTCTCTTCCTCCTCCCAGAGCTGACAGGCAATTTCACTGTATTATACATATATTATCATTCAAATCTTATTTCCGTATTATTCCTTTTTATAATAGACTAAGCTTTTAAAACCAAAACCTCAAATCATATACCCATATAAACAAGTGATAAATCATGTTTTCTTCTGGATTTTTACTCCCACAGTACTTTCTCTCGATGTGGATAGTATTTTTCTCATAAATCCCACAGAACTGTTCTGGATCATTGCATTGCTTTTAGTAGCAAAGTCAATTGCATTTGATTGTCCCACAGTGCTTCAGTTACTGTGTACAGTGTTTTCCTGGTTCTGCTCATTTCACTCCACATCAATTCATGGAGGTCTTTCCAGTTCATATAGAAATCAAGCCGTTCATCATTCTTTTTGGCATAATAGTATTCCATCAACATAATATACCACAATTTGTTCATCCATTTCCCATTCAAGGGTTATCTCCTCATTTTCCAATTTTTTGCCACCACAAAAAGCGCAGCTATAAATATTTTTGTACAGACATAATCTTTCCCATTTTTAAAATCTCTTTTACAAACCCAGTAGTAGTATTGCTGGATCAAAAGGCAATCTTTTAAAGCTCTTTGGTTGCCACAGTCTTTTATATGCCCCTGATTGTGGCTCGACTACCATGTCCATTCATTCTTTTAGAATGCATGGATGTAGTTTCATCTGGGCTGAGTAACTTAAGTTTATCAAAGGAAACTTACTCATCCCCTTGCTTATCTTGGGAATCAACTCCTTGATAGCCATTTAAGTTCCAACAATTCCACTTTAAAGATCATTTTCCTCTGCTGACAAACCCAACAAAATCAAAATATACATCTCTCTCTTCTCTCTGTAATGTCATTCTCTCCTGATCCACACCAAAAAGGAGGCCGGTCCCTTTTCTTTGGTGCTTTCTTTGTCTCCCCCTCCTTCTCATATAGCTTCTAAAAACTTTCATCTTCCATCTTAGAATCAGTATTATATTTGTCCCAAAGCAAAAGAGAGGTAAGGACTAGGCAATGGGGGTTAAGTGACTTTCCCAGAGTCACTCAGCTAAGTCATGTCTATAGCCAGATTTGAACCCAGGATTCTCAGTCCATTGAACTACCTAGCTGTTCCACACCCTAAATAGTTTTTTAAAATGCAGCATTTTCATTGTTTTTGCTTTTCTCCAGTAGTTTCAGCTTATCCTGACCTTTTGCACTTCTGACTATTTTTATAGGACTTTGCCATGATCTTATTGTTAGATTTTGTTATCTACCTGTGAGGCAAGTAATGCAAAGATTACTATTTCCAATTTTATAGATAAGTAAATTGAGGCTCAAAGAGGATAAATAACTTATCTATAATAACACAGCTAGTAGGCAGAGTGAGGATTTAAATTTGGACCTCCTGACTTTAAATCATAGAGCTTGAAGGAGGCCTGTGCACCTTCTAGTCTAAATCTCCCATTCTGCTGATGGAGAAATTGAGGACTAGCTACTTTGTGATAGATCTGAGACCAGAAACCTGGTCTCCTGACTCTCAGACCAGTGCTTTATCTACTTATACAAGGTGGTCTCTATGATCCTTGGGAATGTTAAAGAGAAACAGCCAAAGCAGAGGGACCAAAAATCTTCAGAGTAAAACAAGGCAGAGAAAGAATGGCAGCAATAACTTCATGTTTAGGACAGGGAGTCAAGTTCATTCAAGAAGCATTTAAGTTGTTGTTCAGTTATTTCAGTCATGTCTGATTCTCCGTGACCCCATTTGGGGTTTTCTTGGCAAAGATACTAGAGTGACTTGCCATTTCCTTCTTCAGGAATTTATTTTGTAGATGAGGAAACTGAGGCAAACAGAATTAAGTGACTCACCCAGGGTCACATAACTAGTATGTATCTGAGGATAGTTTTGAACTCAGGTCTTCCTGACTCCAGGCCAGGTATTCTATCCATGGTGCCATCTGGCTACCCAATTTATTATGTACCTACTTATTAGACATTGATTAGTATAATGTCACTTACTGTGCTAAGAGCTGGAAAGACAAGGAAGAAAAAGAGAAATGAAAAGGAGTGTCTTGTTGAATGGAAACTATATCCCACATATGAGACAGGCAGTCATTAAGGAAACTCACCCCTTCTGGGCCCCATCACCACAAAACCTCAACTGAGGAAGAAACTCAGTGGAGTGGTTGGGGATCAGAAGAGGAAAGGGGGCCCTATTGTTTTTACTAAGTTGTCTAGAAAGGGGACCATCTTATTGTGATTCCCAAGGAATCTCTTGTGACTCCTAAGCAAGAGTTGAAAAGATGACCACTAGACTATCCCAGGGTGATCTACTGGCTGCTGGACTCAGACTGGGCTGGACCAATCTTTGAGAGCACAGGACTTCACAGAATGTTAGCACTAGAAGGGACCTTAGGACACAGAATGGTAGAACATAGAACACAGAATGTTAGAGCTGGAAGGGACCATAAAACATAGAATATTGGAATATAGAACATAGAATGTTAGAGTTGGGAAGGATCTTAGAACATAGAATATGGAACACAAAATGTTAATGATGGGGGGGAACCTTAGAACATAGAACGTTAGAATATAGCACACAGAATATTAGATTGGAAGGGACTTTAGAACATAGAATTTTAGAATATACAACATATAATATTAGAGCTGGGAGAATTCTTAGAACATAGAAATTTGGACTACAAGACACAGAATGTTAGCACTGAGAGGGGCCTTAGAATATAGAGTATTGGAATATAGAACACAGAATTCTGGAGATAGAGAGGACCTTGGAACATAAAATATTAGAATATAGAACACAGAATGTTGAATCTAGGAGGGTCCTGAGAGGATAGAATATCAGAATACAGAACACAATTTTAGATCTGGGAGGGATCTTAGAACACAAAGTATTAGAATATAGAACCACAGTTAGAGTTGGAAGGGACCTAAAACATAGAACATGGAAGATTAGAACTAGGAGGGTTCTTAGAACAAAGAATGTTAAAATATGGAATATACAATGTTAGTGCTAGGAGAGACCTTAGAATATAGAATATTAGAATATAGAACATAGAATGTTAATGCTAGAGAGGATCTTAATACAGAGAATTTTGGAATACAGAATGCAGAATGTTAGAGCTGGGAGAGACCTTAGGATGTAGAAGCTAGAATGTTAAAACAAAAGGAGACCTTTTAGGTACATTTAATCCAATCTCTTCATTTTTATAGCTAGGGAAATTGAGAGTCTGAGAAAGGAAATTACTTTCTTTAGATCAAATAGCTGGCAGATGAAATCAAAACAACTCTGAGGTACCACCTCACATCTAGCAGATTGGCTAAAATGACAGCAAAGGAAAGTAATGAATATTGGAGGGGATGTGGCAAAATTGGGACATTAATGCATTGCTGGTGGAGTTGTGAATTGATCCAACCATTCTGGATGGCAATTTGGAACTCTGCCCAAAGGGATTTAAAAGACTGTCTACCTTTTGATCAAGCCATACCACTGCTGGGTTTGTACTCCAAAGAGATCATAGGGGAAAAAGACATGTACAAAAATATTTATAGCTGTGCTCTTTGTGGTGGCAAAAAATTGGAAAATGAGGGTATGCCCTTCAATTGGGGAATGGCTGAACAAATTGTGGTATATGATGGTGATGGAATACTATTGTGCTCAAAGGAATAATGAACTGGAGGAATTCCACGTGAACTGGAATGACCTCTAGGAATTGATACAGAGCGAAAGGAACAGAACCAGGAGAACATTATACACAGAGACGGATACCCTGTGGCACAATCAAATGTAATGACTTTTCTACTAGTAGCAATGCAATGATCCAAGACAATTCTGAGGGACTTATGAGAAAGAACACCATCAACATCCAGAGAAAGAACTGTGGGAGCAGAAACACAGACGAAAAACAACTGCTTGATTATATGAGTTGATGAGGATATGATTGGGGATGTAGACTCTAAGCGATCACCCTAATGCAAATATTAATAATATGGAAATAGCTCTTGATAAATGACACATGTAAAACTCAGTGGAATTGCTCATTGGCTGTGGGAGGGAGATGTAAGGAGGGGAGGGAAAGAACATGAATCTTATAACCATGGAAAAATATTCTAAATAATTAAACACAATTTTCCAAATAGCTGGCAGATGGCAGAACCCAAATTTGAACCCAGATCTGATGCCAAGTCCAAAGCTCTTGCCATTACACTTTAAATTGTAGAATCCCAGAATCTCAGAGCTTGAAAGATCCTTAGGGTGCTTCTGGGCTGCCCTATACTCAGAGTATTTTACGAGGCTCAAATGAGATAAATGATATAAAGCATTTTGTAAACCTTGAAGTGCTGTATAAATGCCAGTTATTATTGTTTCTATTATTAGTCTCCAGTCACTGGACCTCCAGTCTGAGGATGACTTGAGCCTTCTACTGCACTCAAGCAGTGTTTAGAGATCATCCAGTGGTGGACTAGAAAATGTTTAAAAACCAGATTGCTGAAGGAGGTGGGGAGTGGGGTGAGGCTAGGGATGGGTGTATACACACATACTTTAAAGTTTAATCTACATTATAAGCGCTTTATTAAGTCGACAGTCAATAAATCAATATGAGGCCTGATTTTCTGCCTTTCTTGATTTCTGAGATGCAAATGATCATGGGAGAAATTTACTGATGGCCCACAAGTCAGTTAGAGCTGGCATCAGCCCACCCTTGTCAAAGTTTTAGCAGGAATCTAGAACCTCTAGAACCTCTCCAGAAGGCAATCCTGAAGCCTTTGCTTGGAGGTTTCCAGGGAGAGAGAACTCTCTGCTTCTGAAGTCATTCATTCTGATTTGGGACAGTTATCGGTTAGGAATTGTCTGAAAGGAACAATTTCCTTCTATCAAGCTGAAATCTCATCCCCTTTCACTTTCTCCCGTTACTCTCATTTCTGTCTTTTGGAGCCAAGCAGAACAAGTCTAATTCCTTGTTCCATCATTGTCCTCTGAATCCCGAATGGCAGCGACAATGTACCCCTAAGTCTTCTCTTCAGACTAAACATCCCACAGTTCCTTCTAGCAATCTGCTTATCATGTTGCCTGCCAGGCACAGATTAAGAGGAAATAATCATTCTCTCTAGCACTTTCAGTTTTCTGAAATGGTTCCTTTTGTGGCAGCCCTTAGGAGGCAGACAGAATACAGATGATTATTTTGCCATTTTATAGAGGAGAAGACTGAGGCTCAGGGAGATGATCTAGCTCATTTTTGCCTAGGGGTCACACAGGTAATTTGGACAGGGCCAAGATTCAAATTCAGGGCTTTTGACTCTAAGCCAGTGATCTTTGCATGACACAAAGTGTTTTTCTACCCAGAGCACAGCCAGGCTAAAGTCATGGGATGGTTCCAGTAGGTCATGACTTCAAACCATAGAAAGAAAATAAACAGACTCATCTCTCCCTCAGGGCTTCCCAGCAGGGTCTCTCCCCCCTGAGTCAAAGATTCTGGCCAGCTCATACAACTATGAGGAGCAAGAGGAGCTGAAGGAGCTGTTTTAGCATTAACTTGGGATTTAGAGTTGGAGATAATCTTAGAGGTCCAGTCTCCTCATTTTACAAATGAAGAAACTGAGGCTTAGAGGAAAGCTTGCCTAAAAACACCCATGTAGCAAGTAGAAGAGCTATGATCTGATGCCAGGCAGACCTCATTCCCTTTTTTTCTTACCAATTAAGTGCTTTAAGCTTTGCTAATATTGTTGCTTTGGGGGCAATCCTGTGAGGTTGGTTTTAAGTGGCTCTGTGGCTAGAGCTCTGGACCAGAAGTGAGGAAGACCTGAGTTTGAATCCCTCCTCAGGCGTGTGACCCTAGTCTTTTGTTCTTGGTGTCCTCTTCTATAAAATAAGACAAACAACAGCATCTCTTCAATAAGACCGAAGGAGATCATTTAGGTGACTTTAATAGGCTATAATTATCTCCATTTTACAGACAAAGAAACTAAGGCCCAGAAGTTGCTCATGATTGTATAGCTAAGCAATGCCAAAGTCAAGATTCAAGTTCTTCAGACACCAAGTCCAGCACTCTTTCCATGGTACCTCTAAAGGGTGGATAGGACTTCAATAGGAAAAGATGTGAAGTTGTGTGAGGATTCCAAGTGAAGGGAATAGTGTCAAGAGCAGGTTACTGAGCTAACTAGAAAGTTAGCTGGCTGTAGTTTCTGCCCCCTAGAGCTCAGAGTCCAGTGGCAGAGATGAGCCAGAGATAACGAATGAATATAATAGCCAATGAAATATGAGAACTGGACAAGCTTCACATGATGGCGGCCACTGTTGGAGAATGCCTACTCAGGGTTGAGAGGGAAAAGAGGAGACAGAAAGATTGAGCAACATGGTAGAAGAAGAATTTGATAAATAGGTAACCACAGAAGTGAACAGGAAAATGAAATTTCCTGGAAGGTATAGTCAGGGATGCCAGAGGGTACAGAGAAATGTCAAACGGAAAGTTAGAAATGAAAATCAGGACTTTCAACTTCCTGTGTCCAGTAAGTGTTATGTGGAGATGGAAAGCATGGAATCCCTGCAAAGATACAGGGACAGCCTCACCCAGAATTCCAGCGGACCCCCCTGGAGAACTTTAGGTGAGGGGGCAGTTGAGAGGAATTGGCAGTTACTTTGTGGAGGTTGAAGTGAGCAGACACTCTGCTTACTACTCCAGACTTGGGAATCACTTGAGAGGCCATTGTGGCATAGCCAGTGTGGTTTTTACATAAGGATTAGCCTGTTTAATAGGGTTAATCTTTATCAACTTCAATACAACAAATATTTAGTGATTAGAGAGTAAAGATATTCATTAATAGCAAGAGAGCCAGTTTTACTTAAGTGAGAAAAGTAACTTTAGGACATAAATAATAGGGCCTGAAAGGACAAGGATGATTTTTGATCACAACAAAATCCCAATTGAGAAAGCCCCTGATTGGAGAGGAGAAGAATGAGAAGGGAGTGAGCCTATCTGTTTTTCCCCAACTGGTCTGGAGCTTGGGGACTGGATCCCATGTTGACATCCCCAAAGAAAAGTGGAAGAAATGAATTGGGTTGTGCCAGTGGACCCTGGGCTCTGGTTGGGTTTGGGCCGCTGCTGGAGAAGCACAGGACTTCGAGGAATTAAAGAATGTCACAGATAGAAGGCACCCTAGAAATCAGCTACAATCTTCCACATTGTAGGGGTTAGAGGTGCAGTGTCCCTGAAATCTGGAAAATCCGCATAAAATTTGTTGGCCCTTCCTTTGTACCAGAGAAGAAGTCTGAATTTTTTCTTATTTTATGGGATGTTTACAGTAAAAGAAATTGGGTATATTTATGGGATTAAAAGATAAAATACATCAATATTATACACTGTACAATACTATACATCTATTCTATGCATTTCTGAGTTTCTGAACTTTTTCTGTGCTGTCTACTAGCCTTTGGGTGTGGTCTGTGGCTTCTGCAAAACTTCTCCCCCAAACTCCCATTTAATTTCTCATTACTGACCCCTGATATATCAGAACCACTATGGGGAAAGTCACTATGTGGAAGGGATGTGTGTGGTCCAATTCTTTCATCTTATATAGATGAGGTCATTGAAGATATGAAAGGGAAAATGACTTTTCCCAAGTCACATAACTAAGTGACATAGCCAGGACTGAATAGCCTGGTCTTCCGACTAGAATGCTAGGAAATGAGGGGTCCTCAAATTCATTTAGTAAATTTGGACTTTTGTATATAGTTTTTTAAAGTTGGGGTTCATTATTATTCTAAGCATGTTGGCAAATTAATAGCAATTATATTGATTAATGATATAATTAATAACTAATAAATTATTAGCAAATTCTATTACTTTATTTACTAATTTATTTTAAAAGAGAGATCCAAAATCTTGGAAAGAAAATGCCTTAAGTCCTTCCCCATCACTCAGTCAAGGCCAGGCAAATGTCCAGAAAAAATCTCTTTGCTTAGTTACATAGAAGAAGCTCCAACCCTCTGGGTATTTGCTCTTCCTAGGCTCCCCACTGCTCATGGGAGGAAGTCCAAATTCCTCATCCCTTCACTTCACTTTAGACCCTCAACAATCTGACTCCAGCCTCTACCTCCTACTGATCCATATCATACTCATGATCCCCTTCAGCCAAACAGGAAGGCTCACCATTCCCCAAACAGTCCTCAGACATCCCTGTATCTGTATCTTTGTTCAGGGCATCATCTCCTTCCCCTAGAGTACAGCTCCATGTAATTCCCCTTCCCTATCCTTTGGGGCCCAGTTTGGATACTATGATACAAGAGGCTTTCCAGATTGCTCTCCAATCGAGACTGTGAATTCTTAAGAGTTCTCACAATCTGTACCATCCAAGAGATAATCTCTTATACAAAACTGATAGGTACTGAGTCAGTATGGAACAGTGGAAAGAGCCTGGACTTAAAGAGAGAACAGCATTAGCATTTATCTATTAGACTGGATGAATTCTTTCTCTTCCCTAAGCCAGGGGCAGTGAGGTAGCACAGTGGATGGAGCTCCAGGTCTAGAGTCAGGAAGACTCATCTTCCTGAGTTCAAATCTGGCCTCAGATCCTTAGGAGCTGTGTGACCCTGAGCAAGATGCTTAAGCCTATTTGCCTCAGTTTCTTTATCTGTAAAATGATCTGGAAAAGGAAATGGAAAACCACTCCAGTATCTTTGCCAGGAAAACCCCAAATGGAGTCATGGCTAAAATTACTGAGCAAGAAATAGGTGTAGTTCCTCACTTTCGAATGTAACTTCCTAGAGGGCAAGGTCTGTATCACTCTTCATTTTGGGGATCTTTCCTCATTAGCTACCTTTTCACCCTCTAGAGAAGTCTGCTGTGAGGCCCCTCTTCCCGGACTAGTAACTGCCAGCCCAGATCTCTTGGTCAGTGGGGGGGGGGGAGGGGGGAGGTCCTAATCAAACTTCTCTTTGCTCTCAGTGACCCCTCCTCCTCTTCCTCTACCTCTTCCTCCTCCTCCTCTCCTATAACCAATCTTCCTTTCCAGCTTCCTTTAATAGGTTGTCTTTCCCCTCCCTCCTATTCAACTGTAATCCTTCTTGAGGGTAGGAACTGGCTTGCTTGCTTGTATTTGCACTTAATGCAGTGCTTGTGCTAAGCACATGTTGTTGTCCAATTGTGTCTGACTCTCCCTGACCCCATGGACTGCAGCACGTTGATATTGTCCACAGGGTTTTCTCAGCAAAAATAATGGGATGGTTCACCATTTCCTTCTTCAATGGATTAAGGCAAACAGAGGTTAAGTGACTTGCCCAGGTCACTCATCTAGAAAGTGTCTGAGGTCTTCCTGACTCCTGGCCCAGTGCTTTATCCTTTGAACTACCTAGCTACTAAACCCCTACTAAGTGACAGTGTTTAATAAATTCTGTCTCTGTCTCTTTTTCTTTCCCCCACTTCTCTTTCTCTTCCTCCCTCTGTCCCTCCCGCTCTCCTTTTTTCTCTTCCTCCCTCCCTCCCCCTCTCTCCTCCTCTCTCCATCTCTCTTTTTTCTCTCTCTCTTTTTCCTTCCCTCCTTCCCTTCCTCTGTCTCTCTCCCTCTCTTCCTCTCTCTCTGCCTCTCTTCCTCTCTCTCTCCCTCTCCCTTTCTCTCCTTCCCTCTCTCCCTCTCTTTCTCTCCCTCCCTCTCTCCCCATTCTCTCTCTCCTCTTCCATCTCTCCTTTTTTCTCTCCTCCCCTCCCTCCTTTCCTCTCTCTCTCTTTCAATCTCACTCTCTTTTTCTCTACTTTGTAGGTGCATAATAAATGTTTTTCCATTCATTAGTTCATTACAGACCTAATATTCCATTTGCCTAGGTCCTTTCCTTGGTTCTATGTTCTGATATTCCATGTCCCAAAGTTTCTCTTAAACTCTGACATTCTATGTTCTACAATCCCTTCTAACGGTAAGATAATATAATTTAGTCATTCAGTCACTCTGTTGAATAACATTTATCAAGATCTTAATTTGAAGGTTCAGTGGATAAAGAGCCAGGCTTAGAGATGGAAAGTATTGGGTTCAAATCTAGCCTCAGACACTTCCTAGCTGTGTGACCCTGGGCAAGTCACTTAATCCCAATTGCCTACCTTTACTGCTCTTCTGCCTTGGAATCAATACTTAATATTGATTTTAGGATAGAAGGTAAGGGTTTTAATTTTTTAAAAAAGAGCCTACTATGTTCTAGGCACTGTGCTAAGCCTTAGGGATACAAAGAAAGGGAAACACTGTCTCTCCCCTTTCACTTGTCACAGGCTGGAAGGAGTCAGGACAGGGGAGGCAAAGGCCTGGATGGACTTATAGTGAGTGTCTCAATTTGTCCTCCGCTCCCCATCTCAGGGTGGGGGTTAGGGAAGAGGGCTGGGACTATGGAAGCTGGCCCAGGAAGCTGTCCACAGGGTATTACCTAAGTGTGAAATGACGTCCAGATGGGAGGAGAAGGAGAGACTTCAGGCCGAAACAGACGGACAGCAAAAATGTGTCCAGGGCAACACAGGCTGGAAGAGCCTGTCTATCCTTCTAGGAAAATAAGCTGGATAAGCCAAACCAGCTGAGAGGCACCCTCAGATCCAGCTGGGATGAGATAGAGAAGGTTGGGAAGGGGGTAAAGGAATGACATAAGAATGAGCCAAAATAGTTCTGTGGAAGGAAAGGGAAAGCAGAGCTGCCATCTAAAGTATCCCCCTGCCTCCAAAAATTCTACCTTAAGAAAGTCCATTGTCTAGACTGGGAGTCACTAACTAGCTGTGTGACCTTAAGCAAGTCACAAATTTGCTGCTATTTTGGCCTCAAACCAGTCCAGGCTTCCTGTCCCTTCCAACCATCCATCCTGGTTATTTTGCCATCTGCCTTGCCATTTGAATCATTTCCCCCCACCTAGAATAACATCTTCTATAGCAGACCTCCCTCTAGCATTGTCCCTTTCCCCCAAACCTATGTTTTCTATTCTTTTCCCTTTTTTTCAATCGCCAGTTTTCTACCTCTTACCATGGGCCCAGAAATAAAACCATTACCGCCATTGCTTCTGGAATCTGGATTGTCCTGTGGATAAGCTCCCCGTCCCCATGCCTCTCTAAGCCAAAGAGCTATTCTGGCCACCAGGCCCCAAAGGAGAATGCAAGCTCAGGGGACAGCAACCCTCTCCCTTTTGTATCTGTGCCCCCCCCCCCACTTAGCACAACTCCTGGCATGAACTGAGTGCTTAATAAATGCTTTTTCGCTCATTCATTCATTCATTGTTTCCACATCAGTAGAATGAGATTTGACTCTGATCTCCAAGTCCCTTTCAACTCGAACATTTTATGCCGCAGAGTGCTGAAGCATTCTCTGATGGTCAAATGTTTGGTCTCAACATTTATACCCTAGAAATAGACAAATGCCACAAATCTCTGCTTGGCTTATTGTTTTTTTTGGTCTAGCTTTAAGAAAACAAAGGAGAAAAATTTAATGATGTAGATTAAACTTAAAGGGGCGTCATGTTTGCTCCCCCATATCTGGTTGTTAAAATATTTACCAGCATACTCCTGGGTTTGACATTCTATATTGGAATGTTCTGTGCAGAGAGTTAGACTCGGAGTCAAGGAGATCCAATCTTGCTTCAGATACCCAACTATGCGTTCCTGGGCGAGCTATAAATTTGGGATAATAATAGAATCTATTTCACAGGCATAGTGTGAGGTTTCAAAAGAGATAATGAATGTAATGTGCTTTGCAAACATTTGGGCAGCCAAGATGACCCAGTAGATACAGCTCAGGGCCTGGAGTCAGGAAAAACGGAGTTAAAATCTGACCTCGGACACTCACTATTTGTGTGACTTTGGACAAGCGACTAAATTTTGTTTTCCTCAGTTTCTTCATCTGTAAAGTGAGCTGGAGAAGGAAATGACAAACTGGTCTAATATCTTTGCCAAAAAAATCCCAGAGTCACGAAGAATTGGATATGACCAAAACAACCAAATAACAAAAAGAAAACGTTATAGTGCCATATGCCATATCTGATATGATGATGGTGATGAGGTTAATGGGATCCCTGGGAGGGTCTAAGGTTCTCCCAGCCTTTATCTGCTTCTAACAGATAAAATCATGCATTTATGGTGCTATAGCAAATTGAAATTGAACTGGGAAAAGCTCAGTGTAATAGAAAGGACCCAGACCTTGAACCCAGAAGACCTGATTGAATGCTGGCCCCATGACCTCACAGGGCTTCAGTTTCTCTCTCTCCAATGTGGATGATAATAATGCTTGTCCTACCTACCTCGCAGAATTCTTTTGCAGAAAGTCCTGTGGACTTTCCGAAGCTCAATGGAAATCAGAGTTATTCTTAGTACATGAGTGGGCAGTTAAAGGCCCCCTTTCAGTCTCTTTTTCAGTCCCCCTCCATGCTCTTTGGGCATTTGGGGGTCTTGGCCTTGGGACCAGGGCTGAGACAGCCCCCTTTGTCCCTCTGAGACATTTGAGTTGGGAATATAGAACAGACTGGAGCTACAGAATGAATGACTTTCTTCATTCACCAAGAAATGCCCCTATTTCCTTCCTTCCTTCGATCCTGCAGGGTCTACCCAGACAGTGTCACCTTCTGTGTATCCACATAGAACTGCTTGTCTTCTTAGAGCTGGATGGGGGCCAGGGAGAGGGCAGAGGATGACTCCCAGGCCCCCAGGACGCAGATCTGCACCACTCATAGGGCATCCTGGTAAAGCAACCAGACTTTTATAGCCTCATTGATCCAGAACTGGAAGGCAGCACAGAAAAGACTGGACTGCAGTCTAGTCTAACTATCTCATCCTAGATAAAAGAGAATCTGAGGTCTAAGGAGCTCAAGTGACTTGCCTAAGGTCAGATGGGCTATAACTTGTCCAGGACTAGAGAGCTAGATGTCCAAAACCAGATCAGAACTCATTGTTCTTGGCTCCAAGACTAGAAAGCACTCTTTATAGAATATCACAGCACAAAATGCCAGCCCCAAGATTGTGCTGGTAAATGTTTTAACAACCTACTTTCTTGGGAGGTGAAATGAACTTGACACATTTAAATTTAATTTGCATTATTGATATTTTTCCTCTTCTGTTCTTTTTCTTTTTCCTTCCTTCCTTCCTTCCTTCCTTCCTTCCTTCCTTCCTTCCTTCCTTCCTTCCTTCCTTCCTCTCTCTCTCTTTCTCTCTTTCTCTCTCTCTCTCTCTCTTTTTCTTTCTTTCTTTCTTTCTTTCTTTCTTTCTTTCTTTCTTTCTTTCTTTCTTTCTTTCTTTCTTTCTTTCTTTCTTTCTTTCTTTCTTTCTTTCTCTCTCTCTCTTTCTTTCTTTCTCTCTTTCTTTTTTTAGGGAGGTCTTCAAGTCCAGTCCCTGAGAGGGATCCAAGCTGGAGCCTGGTGAAGTAATGGTGAAGCCAGTGTTGGGCCAGGGCCCTGATTGTCACTGGTGACCCCCCCCCCCGTTGGTCTGAGGCCAATTGGTGTACATAGAACAAAGTGCTGTAGGTCCTGTTTCCACCACTGCCCTGCCTGGCCCCCATCTTTTAGGGTTTAGGTAATTTAGGGTTGAGGCATTATTTCTCAGACAGTTGGGGCACAAAAAGCAAGCTAGATTCCAGGTAAAAAGGCCTTCTCTTTCATTCCCTGAGAAATCCTATGAAAAGGATGCCTGCTCTCACCAGGTCAGTGGTAGTGTCTTCAGTTATCGTTCCAGCCTCGTGACTGGGCGAATCTAAAATGGCAGAGGTGGAAGGACCTTTGAGATCAACTAGTCTAACTCACTCAATTCATCGATGAAGAATTGAGGCCCAGAGAGGTTCATATACTTGTCCAGTGTATAACATATTTCTTTTTAAAAAATTAAATTAAAAAGGGGCAACTGGGTGACTCAGGGGATTGAGAGTCAGGCCCAGAGACAGGAGGTCCTAGGTTCAAATCTGACCTCAGATACTTCCCAGCTTTGTGACTTAAACCCCATTGCCTAACCCTTACTGCTCTTTTGCCTTGGAACCAATACACAGTATTGATTCTAAGATGAAAAGTAACAGTTTAAAAAAATAAATTAAAACAAAAATTAAGTTACAAATTTCCCCTAATCACATGTAAAAACAATTTCTAACATTTAAAAAAGCATTTTGATTCTTGAATTCCTTCCCTCCCTTCCCCACCCACTTGCTGAGATGGGAAGCAATCTGACATAGATTTTACATGTGCAATCATATAAAACAATAAATGGATATTTAAATGATGCCTTTTCCCTTTATGCTACTATCACCTTTTAATGATTTCCTCTCTCCCCGACAGAAATCCTCTCTTTTAACTACAACAACAACAAAAATACAATTAAGCCAAGCAAATAAACAACTGGCCGAGTCTGACAGCATATGCTTTATTCCACATCCATGGTTCATCGCCTCTCTGAAGAGAAGAGGGAGTCGCAATTTGCCATTCATCCTCTGAACTCCCAATTGGTTTCTAAACATTCTTTCCGCCGCATCAAGGTGCCTCTGAAAGATGATGACCAGCCCATTGAGGAGTTGATGGGGGCAGAAGCCCCAAAGCTCAGCTGGGGAGTGGGGAAGAATGTGTTTTCCCCTAGAAAGGAATGTCAGCAATCTTTTAGAAGTCTCTCATTTCAGTCCAATCCAGCTGGAGCCACCAAAGGTCCACTCCTGCTCCCTGACAAAGTCGGGGGATTAGAGTTGGGTTGGCAGTTTGTTCCTGGGCAGAGGAAAAGACTCAGAAGTATGTGTGGCTTAGACAGGCCTTTGTTGGGGATATTTAGATAAAGCCATGGCACAGGCCCAAGCTGAAAAACCACAACTCGCCCACACAAGGCCCCAAACCACCTTCTTCCTCCAGACTTCTTCTAAAGGCTGGGATGCTGTTACTTAAGGTCATTGCTTGGGGAACAAGAAAAGTCTTGAAGGATGTCTCATCAACCCCTTTGTTTTACAGATGAGGAAACTGAGGCCCAGTGAAGGAAAATGACCCGCTCAAAGTCAGACAGGTGGCAGAACCAGGACCCAAAGCTTATGATCATAGGATCATAGATTTAGAGCTAAAAGGGACCTTTGGAAATCATTTGACCCAAACCTCTCATTTTTGCAGATGAGGAAACTGAGTCTGAGAGAGCTTAAGCCATCATTTGCCAAGAGAATAAGCAGAAGAATTGGGATCTGAACCTAAGTTCAATGCAATATTATGGAAAACTGTCTTCCTATAGCAATGGACAGGACAGCACATACGCAGAATCTTAGGATCCTGGAGTTTTTTGGTGGGCCAAAGTGTGGGATGATGTGGGGCACATCTCAGGATATCTGGTCCCTTTTTTAGTTCAGTACACAAATCGCTGGCAAAGCATCTAACCTCTTCTGTGTCAGCAGCCTCATCCTTGGGGCAGCAGGGTAGCTCAGTGGATAGAAAGCCAGGCCTAGAGACAGGAGGTCCTTGGTTCAAATCTGATCTCAGAGACTTTCTGGAGAGGCGACCCTGGGCAAGTCACTTAGTCCCCAATTGTCTAGTCCAGTGATTCCCAAAGTGGGAGCCATCGCCCCCTGGTGGGTGCTGCAGTGATCTAGGGAAGCAGTGATGGCCACAGGTGCATTTATCTTTCCTATTAATTGCTGTTAAAATTAAAAAAAATTAATTTCCAGGGGGCTAAGTAATATTTTTTTCTGGAAAGGGGGCGGTAGGCCAAAAAAGTTTGGGAACCACTGGTCTAGTCCTTACTGTTCTTCTACTTTGGAGCCAATACATAGTATTGATTCTAAGATAGAAGGTAAGAGTTTTAAAAAAAAGAAGTCTCATCCCCTTTCTATTGCAACAATTCTTCAGAAGGAGAAAGATGGAGGGAGAAGGAGGGAGGGTAAGAATTCTGAGTTTCCATAAATCCTGACCACTGGAGCTTCATCGCCTAGCACAGGAATAATGTCTATGATGGCTCATGGAGCCAAAGATGCCATAGACTTCTAGTCCCCCAAAAAGGCATTTATTTGTTTTATACCTGATTCTTCCATTTAATTCAATTTGATATACATATTTGGTGTCTGCTCTATGCAGGGAACAATGCTGAGTCCTGGGGACAGAAAGATGAAAAATGATAATTCCTAATTTCAAGGAGTTTACAAACTACTAAGAAAACTAAACCATGTGCAAAAATATCTCCGTTACATGGAAGAATGTGCTATAGGCATAGGAGGTACCAGAAAGGGATGTGGGATTACAAAGAGAGAAATCATCTTTAGTTGAGGAGGGATCAGGAAGGCTTCATGGAGGATAGATGCTGGAAAGGTAAAGCTGTAGATAAAAGTGTGATGGAGAGAGAGCAGGATGTGGCTTAGAGATGAGCTTGATTCCCAGCCTTACCAGATGCTAGGTGGGACCTTGGGCAATTAAATTCCCTTCTCTAGGTCTCAGGTTCCTCAACTGTCAAATGAGGGGTTTAGTCCAGATGTTTCCTAAGGTTCAAAACCACAGAATTTCATCTTTGTAAGTGATAGCAGTGGCCGTTAAATCTCCTTAAAGTTTAGTATCCACCTTCCTAAAATCATCATCTTCATTTTGTGTAGATATGTTTGAGTGTGCATATAGTATATGTATATGTTTATATTTGTGTTTATAGATACCATGTTTATATATGTATATTTATATATGTGTATACATGTAAGCGTACATGTGTATATATACATGCAAACACATATACATATATATGTAGATAGATAGATAATGTTAATTTCCCCAGTAGAATGCAACTTTCTTGAAGGCTAGGAGTATTTCCCTTTTGTCATTGTATCTTGAGCTCTTAGTGAAGTGCCTGAACATTGTAGGTGTCTAATATAGTTAGGTTCCTATAAGTGTGAATAACAAATCTTATAAAGTGGTAGCACATATTTGAATCTGTGTTATTCAAAGTTACAATTATGTAAAATATAGCATCAGGTTCCAGTCCAATGGAAATGTGAAAAGTCTGAATCCAAATAATTAGACTTCTTCAAGGGAATCAGTATTTGTACTAGTTAGGACTTAGCTATAAATGTCTGTTGATTGGGTGATTGATTATACAAGTTATTACCCTCCACCACCAAGGAATCCTTATTATAACATTCTACCACTGGCCACACAGTCTTTGCTTGAAGACCTCCCATGAGGAACAACACGCCATCACCTGCGGAAAGACTGTTCTAGTTTTTAATACCTTTAATTGTTAGGAAGGGCAGCTAGATGACACAGTGAATAGAGAACCAGGCTTGGAGTCAGGAAGACCTGAGTTCAAATCTGGCCTCAGACACTTACTAGCCATGTGGGTCTCAGTTTCCTCCTCTGCAAAATGAGCCAGAGAAGGAAATGGCAAACCACTCCACTATTTTTGCCAAGAAAATCCCAAATGGTGTTGCGAAGAGTCAGACATGACTGAAAATGACTGAACAACAACAGTAATATTGTCTTTTGCTTTCAGGGTCTGTTCTTTGCTTTGGGGCTTCTCTTCAACCTCATAAAAATTAAATCACTACAGGGGCTCCTTGGGCAGTAGCCACAAGCTTGGCTCTCTACCAACAGTTGGTCTTTTGCTTTAATAGCTTCCCTTCTTCCTAGGGCTGTTGCTAAGATACACAAACAAACCATTTGTCACACCCTTGCTTGGCACATATGTGTCTGTGGGGACACCCAGATTGTGAGAGATTGAAGGCTTCTGGGAGATTTCAGAGGGGATTCATAAAACAAACTAACCTTTTTCTTTGAGTTTTGTGTTGACAAGAGGGAAGAGTCATTTCTATTTTCCCTTCAAACATCTCATGGAAGGTGCTACCTTTTCTGAACATGTATATGGGGACACAATCTGTTAGAATTTAGAGAACACAGCCTGAAGTCAGAAGGCCTAAGAGGCACCCTGGCATAATGCATATAGTGTTAGACTCAGTTATGAAGACCTGGGTTCAAATCCTACCTCAAGATAATTAATGCCTGGGTAACTCTGGGCAAATTACCTAACCTTTTTTGTTTTCAATGTTTTCAGAGGGGGTTGGACTAAATCGCCTTACTATTTCTAATGGTCATTCCAACTTGAAATCTATGATTCAATGACCAAGTTTCAAAATCCAGTTTTTATGTGATGGAGGGGTTGGACATGTTGACCTTTAAGGCCCCCTTCCCATTCCACCATCATTCCAAAGTCCCTTTGAGCTCTAAATCCTATGATTTTATGAGTGTTGCAATTTGGGTTTAGGAGAAATTATGCATAACCTATCAATGTTCTTGGGTCCAATCCATGGAAATATAATCTTCTTTGCCTGACATTCAAGACCCCTCATCCTATCTTTCCTATCCCATTTGTATTCTACCTTCCAGGCAAACTGCACTATTCGCTCATTATTTTCAGATCTTGCCCAACATGATGAACCTTGGGGCCAGCGAGGTGGCTGGATAAAGTGCCAGCTCTGGAGTCAGGAGTACCTAAGCTCAAATATGGCCTCAGACATTTACTAGCTGTGGGAGTGAAGTTACTTCACCCTGTTTGCCTCAGTTTCCTCATCTATAAAATGAGCTGGAGAAGGAAATGACAAACCACTCTAGTATCTTTGCCAGGAAAACCCCAAATGGGATCATGAAGAATCAGAGACAACTGAAAGAATGAACAATAATGAAAACCTAGACAATATAAATTTCTGGTGTTAGTTTTCAAATCCCTTTACAATCTGGCTCCCATTGACTTTTCTTATTTTATCTTATAATGCTTCTCTCCACGTCTCCTATGTTCCAGCTAATCTAGATGGTTTTCCATTCCACCCTTCCTGGCTCCTCCTGCCCACTCCTTTCTCACACCATCTTCCATGGCTATAGACTCTCCCCATCACTTATTTGCCTGTTGAAAGTCTTCCTTTCCTTCCATGTCTAACTCTATCTAGAGTTATGAAAGTAACAAAGAAAAGTTTAATACATAATATAGATTCAATTTAAGTATGCTGTAGTGAAGTTGTTTTTTTTTTTTTAAACTGGCAGTTAAATATTTACCAGTAAGACCTTTAGCTGAACCCAGGTTCCTGCCACCTTTGCCACTGGCCTTCTCTTATTTCCTTAGGTGGATTCTCCTAAAATTTCTCACTCTAGTTTGCCTAGATTTTTCCTTTTTACTTATATTTCCCAATTACCATCCCTATTTCTTTTTTAAAAGTTAATTTATTTATTTAGAATATTTTTTCCATAGTTACACGATTCAGGTGGTTTCCCTCTCCTCTTCCCTCCCCTCTCCTAGAGCTGACAAACAATTCCACTGGGTTATACATATATCATTGTTCAAAACCTATTTACATATTACTAATATTTGCAATAGAGTGATCTTTTAATGCCGAAACCCCAATCACATCCCCAATGAACCACGTGATTAATCATATGTTTTTCTTCTGCATTTCTGCTCCCACGGTTCTTTCTCTGGATGTGGATAGCATTTTTTCTCATAAGTCCCTCAGAATTGTCCTAGATCATTGCATTGCTGCTAGTAGAAAAGTCTAATACACTTGATTGAGCCACAATGTATTCATCTCTGTGTACAATGTTCTCCTGGTTCTGCTCCTTTCACTCTGCATCAATTCCTGGAGGTCTTTCCAGTTCACATGGAATTCCTCCAGTTCATTATTCCTTTCAGCACAATAGTATTCCATCATCATCAGATACCCAATTTGTTCAGCCATTCCCCAATTGAGGGACAACCCTTCATTTTCCAATTTTTTTGCCACCACAAAGATCATGGCTATGAATATTTTTGTACAAGAATTTTTCCTTACTGTCTCTTTGGGGTACAAATCCAGCAATCAAATGTATTTCTGTATTTGTCTTTCTTCCTGTTAGAGAAGCAACATGTAGTGGACCTGGAACCAGAACCCACCAACTTGTGTTCAATTTAAGGTTTTGATGGTAACTATCAGCTTTCCAAAAAATACCAACACCAGTTAACACACTTAAATCCTTAATTTAACCTGTATTAACATTTTCTCTTTCCTAGATCTAGGATAATCAACAAAATAATAAGTGAAGCCCAGATTTGTAAAATTTGCAGATTTCTGAGGTATAAATGTTCATACTGAAAATCTAACAATTGACCCTCCTAAGTCAGTCTGTACTGGCCCCAGCACACCTTTGGTCCTGCCTCTGACACATTCACCTTGTGACTGTGATGAAATTCCTTAAGTTCACTGAGCACCAACTTCCTGTTCTGTAAAACGGGGGTAACGAAATCTGAATCTATAGTACCTGCCTCACAGGGTTGTCATGAGACTTAAATGAGATGATGTATATAAAGTGCTTTGCAAATTTTAAAGTACTGTATAAATGTCCATTATGTTATTATTATTTTTATTATTTTAAATCTCCTTGAGGGTAGGGCTAATGACTTATTTTTATATTAAGTATTTGTCAAATTCATTCATTAGTTCAGTAAATATGCCTTAATCCTAATATGTGCAGGACCCTCTGCCTGGGTTATATGGAGGTTATGAAATGATGAATAAGACACAGTCCCTGCCCTCATGGAGCTCACAATCTAACAGCAGTTTGAATATAAACACAGATATGCAATCACTGTAAGAACTATATTATAACTATATAGCAGCATAGATTATAAGAACAGAAATTTGGCATAAAGAACTTTTTGAGATCTGAGGCTGGGAAGGCTTCCTGGAGGAGGTAGTCTTTAAGTCTGGCATTAAAGGATATGCAGAAATCCAACAGGAGGAGCAATAGGGTTCGAAGAGATAGGGCAAGGCATGCAGAATATTGTGACCAAAGTCACAGAATTCTCAGAGGCAAGATAGCATGGGGTATGTATAAGAGTAAAGAGCGTATAGAGGAAAATAGTCTTAGGCTGGAAAGGTAGGCTAGAATCATGATGTGAAGGACCTTGAATGCCAGACTTAGAAGTATGGACTTTATCCTGTAAACAGTAGGTCTGCTAAAGAAGGGTTTTAAGGAAGGAAATGATGATGGAGTCTGAAGACTAGAAAGAAGACTATGCTGTTAACTTGCAAAGGAATAATTGGAGAAGGGAGAGAGTGGAGGCAGACTCATTAGGAGGCTGTTTCAATAATCCAGGAAAACATATAATAAATATTGAATGAATGATGTGGAAGAAAGAACAGATCAGCTGTCAGAAGACCTGTTTTCAAATCCTAGTTCTGCTCATTATAACTATTTGTGTGAATTTAGGCAAGTAGCTTCTTCATTCTGAGTCTGTTTCCTCCTCTGTAAAATGTGCAGAGGGGGCAGGGTTGGGCTAGATTCTCTTCAAAGTCTTCTGGTCCTAACTTTCAATAATCCAGTGAGCCTATGTTTATGGATCCGAATTGCTATTGCTGAGTTTGCTATTGCTGAGAGAACCTCTCACTTCTTCTCCTGCCTCATTCCAAACATGCACCCCACTGCCTCTTTCCACCCCATGGCTTCTGTACTTTGGCTGCCCTTCTTGCCTGGCATCAGCCACCTGTGGGTCTTGCCCATGTCCTCTCCCTCCCTCCTGCCCCCACCTTCCCTGAGTAGCCTGACAGGAGACCATGTGGAGGCAGATCGGGGAAGGGAGTTTGTCATTACAAGGGAACAGTTTAGTAGGAATGATGGTTAAATCTCCCTTGGTACTATTTTGGCACTAGATTAGTCTGCACAGTGCTGTGAAAGATAATCCTAGTTGACAGCTTTGCTAAACTGTATGCAGGCATCTATTTGAACTTTAAAAGCTCCATCTGGCTTGTTAAATTAATTGCTGGAAAATGGTGAGTGGGTCTCTTAATTGATTTCCTACTCATGTGTCTGTGGGCGGAAAGCTCCTTGCTGAGTTGGGTTTCAGTGTGCCCACTACATTTCTATTTCCAATGACTCTTTAGGAGTTATTTCTGCCCCTAGAACCATGCGATCACAGATTGTCAGAGCTGGAAGGGATCGTTGACTGTAGAATGGTAGAGCATAATAATAATTCGCTTTTACTTAGAACCATAGGTTTGTAAAGTGCTTTTCTCACAACCCTGTGAGGCAAGTAGTGTCTTAGGGCTGGAGTGGAGGAGAGAACCTTGGATATCACCTAATCTAACCTCCTAATTCAATAAGAGAGAAAACTACAAGTCCAGAGAGCTGTAGTCATTCATGCAAGATTCTCCAGGGAGTCCATGGCAGAACCAGGACTAGAACACCAGTTCCTTGACTACCAGTCTTGAGTTCTTTCCATCCTGATCAGCTGGATCTCCTCAAAGCTTTTTGTCAAAACATCAGTGGAAAGAAGGGAGCCAGGAGCCAGGGTCTAGGCCACTGGTTCCCAAACTTTTTTGGCCTACCACCCCCTTTCCAGAAAAAATATTACTTAGCCCCCTGGAAATTAATTAAAAAAATTTTAATAGCAATTAATAGGAAAGATAAATGCACTTGTGGCCATCACTGTCCTCCTGGATCACTGCAGCACCCACCAGGGGGTGGTGGCGCCCACTTTGGGAATCATTGGTCTAGGCTCTGGGCCTCCTGTTGATTCAATCAATCAATCAATAAACTTTTGTTAAGTACCCATTATGTGGCAAGCTAGGTGATGCCATAGATAGAATGCCAACCCTGGAGTCAAGTAGACCTGAGTTCAAGTGCAGCCTTGGCCAATTACTAGCTATGTGACCCTGGGCAAGTCACTTAATCATATTTGCCTCAGTTTCCTCATCTATTAAATGAGTTGGAGAAGGAAATAGCAAACCACTCTAGGATCTTAGCCAAGAAAACCCCAAAACGGGGTCACAAAGAGTCAAATATGACTGAAATGACTGAACAACATGTGCCAAGCAACGTGCTAAGCCCCAGGAATACAAAAAGAGGCAATAGATGATATCTGCCCTCAAAGAGCTTACAATCTAACGAAGAGGGGGAACTACATACAAATAAATATATACAGAGCAAACCATACACAGAAAAAAGAGGAAATAATAAATGAAAGGTACTAGAATTATGAGGGGGAAGGCTTCCAGTTAAAGAAAGGATTCATTGTGGAAACTGGAGCATGTGATTTAAAAGATCTTATCTGTCCTGATATATTTTTTGTTTTTGTTTTTTGTTTTTATATCACCTTCGTTTCTAAATGTCTCCCTTCTTTCTTTCCTACCCATCAGGACATATCTTGTAAAAAGATTTAAAATGAAAGAAAAAAGAAAAGAAAAAGGCAGTTCAGCAATACCAACATGTCAACCACGTCTGACAGTCCATACAATGTTTCACACTCGCAATTTTCTGTCTGTGCAAAAAAGGGAGGTTGGCAGGGAAAGAGGAATACACATAATTTTAGAAAATTTTTTACCTTGGCATTTGAGAGAGTGTGTAATTTAGAAAATTCAGATTGAAGAGAGTAGCAAAACTATAGTTATAAACAGAGTTAAACCAGGAGACACCTCATTTTCCCATGCCTTCTGTCCTGATTCAAAACATCAAAATCGTCGTCATCATCATCATCATCACCATAATTAGAATTATATATCACCTACTATGTGCCAAGCACTTTAAAACATATCTCATTTGATCATCATAACAGCTTTGCAAGGGAGGTACTCTTATTTTCCTTATTTTACAATTGAGGAAACTGAGGTAAAGAGAGGTTTAAGTGATTTGCTCAGGATCACAAAGCTAGCAAATATCTGAAGTCAAATTTGAACTCAGGTCTTCTTGACTCCAGGGTCTAGTGTTGTTCCTATCACATCACCTAGCAGCCTTACCAGGTCCTTTCACGGTTGTTGAAAAGATGTTAAAGACATTTTAAGACTATCTTGCAGATAAATTTAAAAATCTACCAGCTAGCTCTAAACTAACTTTCTCTCAAAACAAGAAAGGCAGCACTATATAGATGTGGAACTCAATAAGATCTTTATTTGGAATAATTATACCATAAGGCTGGCTGTAGAAGTGTCAGTGGTTCAAAAGTTTTTGTATTTGACAAAAGTTGCTGTTGTTTGTTTGTGTCTTTGTGACCCCATTTGGGGTTTTCTTGGCAGGGTTACTACAGCAGTGATGGCGAGCCTTTTAGAGCCCAAGTGCCCAAACTGCAACTCTCAAGCTGTATATGAGCCCCCTGCCTTACCTCAGACAGGGCAGGAAGGAAGCACTCCCATTGGGCTGCTGGGCAGAAGGGTGGGTGATGTGAAAAAATGTCCTCCAGCATGGTGGAGAGGAGGGGAAGGGAGCAGCTCCTTCCAGCATGAGTGCCATAGGTTCACCAACTCAGTACTGGAGTGAATTGCCATTTCCTTCTCCAGCTCATTTTACAGATGAGGAAAGTGTTAAGTGACTTGCCCAGGGTCACACAGCTGGTAAATATTTGAGGCCAGATTTGAACTCAGTAAGAGAAGTCTTATGACTCTAGATCTAGCACTTTATCCACTGAGCCACCTTACTGACCCTGACAATGATTAATGGTTCCTTAATGGAGAAGATTCATGAGAACATAGACTCAGCATTAGGCAGTAATTAGCTGAGCAGTACCTTTAAAGTAGATTAGTTTTCCAACATCCTTTGTTCTTATGATTGTGCTTTCTTTATTTTTTCCTTTTAAATCTTTACCTTCTGCTTTGAATTGATTCTAAGTATTAGTTCCAACGCAGAAAAGTAGTAAAAGCTAGGCAATTATGGTCATTTGACATGCCCCGGGTCACACAGGAAGTTTCTAAGTTCCAGGTTGGTCCAACTCCAGGTCTGGCTCTCTATCCTCTGCCCCACCCAGCTGCCCTGAACTTCCTATGTATTAAGGCACCTTCCAACATTAAAAAAAACACACACACATAACTAGAGTTGTGTTTGCTTTTAAGTTATTATTTCAGGTGTGAGATAAGGCTTCTTAGAAAATCTTGGAATTTTGGTGTTGGCCACTCTGGGCCATCTATTATATATTGGTGACTGTAGAGGATTGGGGCGGCTGGTCTAAGCTGGTCTAGAAGCCAATGTTGAGAACTGACCCCAGCTAGTCTGACTTTGGGCCTAACCATGTGTTGATAAAACAACCCTGCTCCCCACTTGCTGCTCCCTGAACTATCTTATTATTTATTTATTTTTATTGATTAATTAAGAAAAATTTTCCATGGTTACATAATTCATGTTCTTTCCCTCCCCTCCTTTCAGCCCCCCTCTCATAGCCGACACACAATTCCTCTGGGTTTTACATGTATCATTGATCAAGACCTATTTCCATAGTATTGATATTTGTACTAGGGTGATTTCTTAAAGTCTACATCCCCAATCATATTCCCATTGAACCATGTGATCAAGCAGTTGTTTTTCTTCTGTATTTCTGCTCCCACAGTTCTTTCTTTGAATGTGGGTAGTGTTCTTTCTCTTACTTCCCTCAGAATTGTCCTGGATCACTGCATTGCTGCTAGTAGAGAAGTCTATTACATTTGATTGTGCCATGGTGTATCAGTCTCTGTGTATAAGGTTCTCCTGGCTCTGCTCCTTTCACTCTGCATCAGTTCCTGGAGGTTCATTCCAGTTCACATGGAATTCCTCCAGTTCTTTATTCCTTTGAGCACAATAGTCCTGAATTGTCTTATATAGAAAGAAAGAAACTAGGGAGAGTGGGCAAACATGGCTTCCTTCAAGGCTGATTTAAATATAAGAAAGGTAGACCAGTCTATGGGGATGCCAATCCTTGGAGCACATGCAAATTTTTTCCTGCTAACTAATGAGTCCAAGTGATCCTGTGGAACTTGGAGAGAGCCTATTTCTGGCTGAATACAACTGTGGGGCTTATACTCTGTGATGACAAAAAGTCTTCTAATTGACTTCAGAGCCAGAATAACCAATAGCTCAGAGTTTACTAAGTAGGTAAGCAATAGAGGCCTATCACCCTTCTGTCACTCTCTTTTATTTGTGGTTGTTAGGAGGCAGGAGTATTTTGAGCTGTCTCTGAAAGTAGAAAGCAGGTGGAGAAAGAGCATCTGCCTTCCCTCCCACCTTGCCACAGAGGCTGCGAGCACACAGTCTGTCCTGCTTTCCCATGTTTGTTCTTTGCTGATCTTAGATGAATATATATTCAGAGTTAGAAATGTCCAAATAGCAATTCTGGGAATTTTAGAGATCTAAAAAGTCCCACCAGCAATTGGTGGCAGTAGTTATAGCCACCTGAATGGCAGTGGCTGGCCAACAGTAGAATCAACTGTAGATAGATATGGAAAGACAATTCTGCCTATGTAGGATGGCAGTAGATACAAGAAACATGATACCTTCCACCAGAAAAGAATACTCGATATGGGCTCTAGAAAGGCATTGACTTTCAAATTCCTTTCAGACTTTAGACAGCTCTTAAAGGAAACTTCTGGAGCACTATTCTACAAAGGAAGAAATAGAGCTCCAGTGAAAGAGTTGCAAATAACCCCTTTGCCACATTCCTATATCTTGTGCCTCATTTTTTCTTGTTCTTGAAACTAAAGCCTAATTACCCACTGGATTTTGTATATATTTGTCAGAAAAGGTGACCCGTATGTTTGGGGGAATTTTTTCTACCAATGTTTCTCATTTTCCCTTCTTAATAAATCTCTTTTTGGGGAAAGGACCTACTTGCACAAAAATATTTATAGCAACTCTTTTTGTGGTGGAAAAGAATTAGAAATCGAGGGGATCAATTAGGGAATAGCCGAACAAGTTGTGGTACATGTTGGTGACTATTAGACTAATAGTTGGTACTATTGTGCTATAAGAAATAATAAACAAGATGATTTCAGAAAATGCTGGAAAGATCTGCAGGAACTGATACAGAGCAAAATAAGCTGAATTGAGATAACTGTACATAATAACAGCAATATTATACAATGATCATCTATGAAAACTTGGCTACTTTCAGCAATGCAATGATCTGGGATAATCTTGAAAGACATGATGGAGAATGCTATCCGCCTCCAGCCTCCAGAGAAAGAACTGTTGGAGTTGTCTTCCACATCAGTGTATGTATAGTTTTATTTTGGGATTTTGTATATTTATGAGTGTGCTCTTTTAACAATGGCCAATATAGAAGTGTGTTTTGCATGGCAAAAATAAAACTAAAAATAAATAAATCCCTTTTCTAAAATCTAATATATTAATAGATAGATCACTGAGGGAGGGTACACTGGTAGGTTTCATGATGACAACAATAGAGACTTAGTCCCTCAGGTTTATTCTTCTATCCTGGGAGAGGAAGAGAGAGAGAGGGAAGGGGAGAGAGAGAGAGAGAGAGAGAGAGAGAGAGAGAGAGAGAGAGAGAGAGAGAGAGAGA
>NC_058131.1:318387411-318411271 GCF_016433145.1 Gracilinanus agilis
GAGAGAGAGAGAGAGAGAGAGAGAGAGAGAGAGAGAGAGAGAGAGAGAGAGAGAGAGAGAGAGAGAGAGAATAATAATTACTCACTGGAACTCCAATTTATGAGTTCCCCATTAGGAGAATGGTCCCACAGAAAGATCCTGACACCGTTTCTGCTAAATTCTTACATAGAATGTTATATTAAGAAAGATAATGGGGAGCTTTTCATGCTGTTGAACTATCTGTATTCATTGCCTTTACTTTATCATCTCACACTCTTTATTTAACCCTTTGTAATTTGGTTTCCAATCTCGTCATTACTTTCTCCAGGATTGCAAATATTTCATTAATTGCCAGATCTGATGGCCTTTTTTCAATACTCATTTTTCTTGACCTCTGCAATATCTGGCAGTTTTGTTCTTTCCTTCCACCTTAATATTCTTTCCTCCTTGGATTTTTAATATTGCTCTGATCTGGGTCTCCTACCTGTCTGACCTCTCTTAGCTATATCATTGTATTCTCCACTCTTCGCCTCTTGTTAATAAGTATCTGTGGACTTTCTTCCCTTCTCTCTCTCTCTCTCTCTCTCTCTCTCTCTCTCTCTCTCTCTCTCTCTCTCTCTCTCTCTTTCTCTCTCTCTCTCTCTCTCTCTCTCTCTCTCTCTCTCTCTCTCTCTCTCTCTCTTTCTGTCCGTCTCTTTCTCTCTGTCTCTCTGTCTCTCTCTCTGTCTCTTTCTCTGTCTCTCCCCCCTTATCTTCTGTCTTAGAATCAATACTATGTATTGTTTCCAAGGCAGAAGAGTGGTAAGGGCTAGGCAATGGGGGTTAAGTGACTTGCCCAGGATCACACAGCTAGGAAATGTCTGAGGCCAGATTTGAACCTAGGACTTCCCATCTCTAGGCCTGGCTCTCAATCCACTGAGTTACTCAGCTGCTCCCCCTTTCTCTCTTTACACTCTCTTTACTGGTGATTTCATAAGCTTCCAGGAATCTATCACCCTTATGTAGATGACTTCCTGATTTATACACCCAGTCTTATTCTATATCTTGTACTTTGTGTCCATATTACCAAATTCCTAGTGGACCATCTAAAACTGGATGTCCTCTAGGTATCTCAAAGACATGTTCAAAACAGAAGTCATTATCTTTCCCCTAAAATAGTCCTCTCTTCCCAATTTCCCCATTTTTTGTTGAAGGCGATTCCAATTTTCCAGTCACCCAGGTTCACAAATTTAGTCATCCTCAGTGCTTCTCTCTCCCTCTCCCCTCAATCCAATCAGTTGCTAAATCTTGTCAATTTAACTTCCACAATATATCTTACATCTGCTTCCTTCTTCTACTCTAGTCATTTTACTCTTTCATCCTTTTTATCACCTCTCACCAAGGCTATTGCAATAGCCTCCCGATTGGTCTCCCAGTTCTTATTCTCTTCCTTTTCTAATCCATCCTATGCACAGCTGAGAAATGGATAATGCTGAAGTATAGAACTGACCATGTCCCTCTCCTACCTGTGTGATCTTGGGTAAATCTCTGAAACTCAGTTTTCTCATCTGAAAAAAGGATTGAGCTAGATGGTCTCTGAAATCTTCCAGTTCTAGGTCTGTGATTCATGATCCACTAAACTCTAGTGGTTCCCTCTTACTCTTAGAATCAAACACATATTTCTTATTTGTCTTTTAAAGTTTGTCACTATCTGGCTCCAGCCTATCTTTCCAGGCTTAATGAAGATTATTTTCCTTTACACAGTTTATGTTCTATAAAGGCAGCTAAGTAGCCCAGCAAGTAGAGCTCTGGACCTCCATTCAGGAAGACCTGAGTTCAAATTCTGCCTTGGACTCTAACTGTATGATTCTGAGGAAAGAACTTAACCTCTCTCTGCTTCAGTTTCCTCAGCTATAAAATGGGAGTGATAATCCCAAGGTTATTGTGAGGATAAAATGAAATAATATTTATAAAGTGCTGACTTGATACATGTAGACACTAAATTCTTTCTTTTAAATTTTATTATTGTTTTTTAAATTTTAAATTCTTCCTTATATAGACTGTCCTCCATGCTTATGCATGGAATTTTCTCCTTCCTTACTTCTACCACTTAGAATTCCTAGGCTCTTTCAAAACTCAGATTAAGTGCCACCTTCTATAGGAAGTCTCCTCTGATCCCCTGAGTTGTTCGGCCCTCCCCACAGGAAATTACTTTGTATATGTATTCCATTTTCAATCAACAGGGTCCCTTTCCTCCTCTAATAGAACGTGAACCCTCCAGACAAGGACATTTAATCCTTTAATTGTTTTTCAACTGGGCTATCACAGAGTCCTTATCACTGTCACTGCTCTTAGATGGTTTGATGTCTTTCGAATCATGGACATATGAAGCAGTTTGTCCTTAATTGACATTTGTTCCTACTCTGGGCAATGCAACTGAAAATAAGTTTGGATAGGGACAGCACTGTTCTTCACAAACTGCCTTCTGATGTGCTGGATAGTCTCTTCCAATTGGGCATCCCTAAAACCAAGCATGGTCTCAGCAGCTTTAACAAGATGGTCTAGATAGATGCTAGGGTGCTCATCTATCCCTTGCACAATTTTTTTCAAAATTTCCCCAGGAGTTTGACCTCTTAGCATGGAGTCTCATCACCTCGAGGAGATTGTCTTTATACCTGATATGATAGTTCATGTTTGCAGGAGAACTAAGTTCTAGGTTCCTAAACTCTGTTGGCCAAGATGTAAGGTTTGGGTTGGTTCTTGTTTCATTGATAAATGTGTCTTTCTTGCTGGGGGAATAAAATTCTGCTAGAAGAAATTCCATATCCTCAAAGGAAGGATTATACAGCTTGCATGCCCATTTTAATTCTTTAATATTTTTGTGTGGATCGAGGTAATACTTTGGAAAGCATCTATGTAGGATCTCTAGGTCATTTCCAGTGAATGGCTTGTATCCTTTCAGTATCCCAGCATCGTTTTGATAAACAGTTCTGTCACAAACTGGAAAAATTGTAACAGATGCCTCAGCCTCTTTTTCAGTGTTCCCAGTCTTATCGTCAGATTCTGTTGCTTTGTTTGCTTTGACTGTGCATTGGTCCTTTTGTTGGTTCTTAATTACCTCTAGCTGCATGATTGTATGTGCATCTAGAGTCTGACCTTCTCTAATTTTCTTGTTAATTTCAATCAATTCCCGTGTTTGTTCCTTTAAAGCCACAATTACTTGTTGTGCATCTGTAGGTGTTCCATGGAGATGACCCAGAATCTTTTTAATAGCCCAGAGACCTTGACACACTGACAGAATCATAGCCCCTACTGTAGGCAGGAATGCAATAACTTCTGCTGTAGTTATAGCAAACCATTTATAATTATCATAAAACTCCATCAGTCCCAACAGGTAGTTTGGTAAAATTACTACCCATAATCTGTATGCCCTGGTCCAAACTGTATAGAATAAAATAAAACTACTAAGGAAGATGAAAATAAATCTTCCAATTGCCGTATTAATATTGAAAGAAAAAGGTCCTAATTTAGATTGGCTTTGCCAAAAACTATAATGACAGGGAGATGATAACTGCACAAATAAGATATTGGCTCAGGGAGAAATGAAACTATCAGAGTTTAAGTTGTCAGTAAAGCTTTAGCCTCTCTTGGTGTTACTAGGAAGTCTGTGGACAATGTTAGACTCCAAGCAACTCCCTCTAGCCAATCACTGAAAGTCTCTTAGGAAACCAATTTCCTGACAGTTAAGTATAGCTTTGTTGAAGAGATGTTACTGTTATAATATTCAATGTAGAAATATTTGGTTATCTGACTCTGAACAGAGTTAAAGGAATTCAATCTGTAGCCTCAAGCTTTGATGATAAATGCCCCTCTAATTCAAACTTCACTAACACTCTTATGACTGCCTTCTTCACTGTTGATACAGGCCAGCCCACAAAAGGTCAGTAGATGATATTATCTGTTAGGAAAGGGTTTATTTTAAAGATATAAGGTAATTAGGAAAGATAAAGGGAGGGGAAAGGGAAAAGGAAATACTGAGCTACTTTATGATCTTGTTCAAGAGTTGTAGGATAAACTGTCTTCTTAGAATGTTTAGACGGGTCTGGCAAGTCTCTTCCAGGCTAGCTGGATTTGACTCCACCTAAGAGCTGATGGATTAGGTTGTAGCTTGACAATGAGATGTAGGTTAAATTGAACTTCTTCAAATAAATTGTTTGTAGCAGTAAGTTGATGAATAATATAAGTTAACACTGAGTCCATAAGATGATGTGATAGTCCCTATGAGATATCAAATGATCACTAGCCTATTCAATTGAGGAGGTAAGGATTGCCTACCCAAAGCTACCCTCACCCATCTCTGACTGAGTCCCAGATGGTTGGGCTCCTTCTCCTTTTATAGGGCAATTTCTAATGGACCAAGGGTCTCATGCCCTGGCATAGAATCAGGAGTCTCCCAAGATTCTAAGTTTTCAACTGGCAACCCTGTTCCCTCACATGGATATTTGCAACTCTTCCAAAACTTATCTTACAATATGTATTTCATTTTCAATCAACATCATCCCTCTCCTTCCCTAATAGAACGTGAACCCTCCAGACAGGGACATTTTCATTTTTTCTTTGCTTCTTCAGTACCCAACCTGGTGCCTGGACATATGATTAAAGGCATATTGATGAATGGAGTGTGGAAAACGCTCCTAGTGTTTTGGCCTCACATGCCCCCAGGGAAGAGAGAGAATAAATTGGCCAGAGAACACCTTGTACATTCAAACTCAGTCCTGGCTCAACAGCCAATTAAAAGCCACCACTCAGTGAGTAGTCAGGAGATGGTTACCTCTCCTTGGTCTGACCAGGGGGGTCGAGAATCTCCATTCTAGGTCATTATACCCTTCCAGAAGTTCCTCAATCGCCCAACATGGATTGGCAGCAGGCAGAGCCTAGAGTGCCCACTCTTCACTCGGGGTTCTTACTGACCGGTCTTCCTTTATGGAGATGTTTCTTCCAGCCTGAATTATCTCTTCACTTTTATTAATTGCTTCTAGTTCTCCCCTTTGGTACTAGACAGATCAAGTCTAATCTCTTTTCCAACAACCCTTCAAATACCCAAAGACAACTATTGTCTTGTATCAACCACTTAAAAGCTGTGTGATCGGGCTCTCTGAGTATCAGTTTTCATTTCTATAAAATAGGGCAGTGGGGTATAGTAGAAAGCATGCTTGATTTGAAAGCAGAGAAATTGGGCTCATATTCCAGTTTAGTCATATGTTAGCTGAATGATTGTAAATGAATGAATGAATAAAAATGTATTTATTCAATATTTACCATATCCCAGGCATCAAAGATATAAAACTTGAGTGAAGCATCACCCCTCCTTGTGCCACCTCTCCCATATTGTTTTTGCCCCAGGTAAAAATATTCCTTGTTGCTACCCAGCCAGAGAGAAAGAGAGAGGGGAGAGAGAGAGAGAGACAGAGAGACAGAGAGAGACAGAGAGACAGAGAGAGACAGACAGAGAGAGAGAGACAGAGAGACAGAGAGAGACAGAGACAGAGACAGAGAGAAACAGAGACAGAGAGAGAGAGAGAGAGAGGCAGAGAAAGAGAGGGAGAGTTAGAGACAGAGAGAGAGAGAGGGACCCTGACCCTGTTTCTGCTTAGCCTTCCTTGGTAACATGGAATGTCTTACTCTGAGCATTATTTCATTGAGTCATAAAACACGCTGATGATGATGGAGGAAACACTCATTCTGCGGAAGCATCGCTAGTTAAATTTTCAAGCAGATGGCAATGACACATGTTCTATGACAGGAATGGCATCCATAGGGAAACACCCTAGAAGTTCAGAGCTGTCTCCTCAGGGGCTGCAGGGCTGGGCTTTGGCATTGTATGGGTGGGTATTTTCTGAGAACAAAAAACAAAGCTTTGTTTTCCTAGTTCTCTCCCTTCTCGGAACCACTGCCACTCAGAGTTCTGACATTCAATGCTCCAGTGTTTGAAGGCCCTTTCCAGACAGAACATACTGGGGTTTTTGTTGTTTGTTTGTTTGTTTTTTAAAACCTTTACCTTCTGTCTTGGAGTCAATACTGTGTATTGGCTCCAAGGCAGAAGAGTGGTAAGGGTAGGCAATGGGGGTCAAGTGACTTGCCCAGGGTCACACAGCTGGGAAGTGTCTGAGGTCAGATTTGTACCTAAGACCTCGCATCTCTAGGCTTGGCTCTCAATCCACTGAGCTACCCAGCTGCTCCCAGAACATACTGTTTTTTGATAGACTAATATTCTGTTCTAAGATTATACCCAACTCTAACATTCTATATGACCTAGACTCCTATCCAGCTTTAACATTCTATGGTTGCTTGAATTGGTCATATAGTCATTTGGGGGTCATGTAGTCATAATACACTAAAATAGTCTCATAATAAAACTCTTCCATAAAATTCCTACTCTAAAGCTTCACTCTGAGTTCTTAAAGATTGTGCCAACAGAGCGTGAGCCCTGGCAGATTTTGTTGAGTTAAAAAGACTTCAAGAACTGTCCTGGCAACAGACTGTGTTTACTAAGGTCCAGTTTAGCCAAGTACTTAGAGACTTATCACCAATGGGTGGGATACTAGGTGGTGAATGACATTGACCAATGAAATCAAGAAAAACACAGAGTGATGCTGAGTCCTGTGGGGCTATCATCTATTTCTGCAGTAACAGCAGTAGAATATTAAGGAAAGGGAGCAGGAAGTGTTAAGAATCACACGGTTTTTAAGATGTCTATAAATAGTAATTTAACTGTTAGTACTCTAAATGTGAAATCTTTGTCCAGTGACCATGTAACTGTTGCTTACTGGACTCCCTTAGTATGTGGCACATAATAAGTGCCCAATAAATGTTTTATTATTCATCATTATATTATACACGGAGCAACCAAGTCACATAAACATCGACAGAAGCCAGGAAAAAAAAAGAAACTGTGGCTAAATTGAAAGATGGCTCACAGGTTTTCTTTGGAGAGCTGAATAAAGGGATTAGTGAATTTGGCTTCATAGGGGGCCCATGGCAACAAGATAGGTTCCCAGGGGAATGAGTCATTTCACGGAACCCTTGGTCATCTTGCCTAGCCGTGCTCATGATGGGTGTAAATGAAAGGACCACCATGAAAATAATTGTAATTCAACATCAGTTGTAACTGAGGGTGGAAAAGTAGAGAAATTTTATGAAAAATTTGAAAAGATCTTAAAAACCAGTTCAACCAATCCTCAATCATTTAATATTTATTAAAAAGTACTATGTTCCAGGTATTTTGCTAGATTCTGGGGGTGCAAAAATGAAAAGGAAACATTCCCTGACTCCAAGGAGCTTACATTTTACAAGTTAACAGGGAAGCAAATGTAGTATATGCCAAATAAGTAGAATGATTAGGATGGAGCTCATTAACAAGTAGAGAAATCAGAAAAGGTCTCTTGAAGGGGGTGACATGTGAGCTGAGCCTTAAAGAGAGCCAAGGGTTCTAAGAGGCAGAGATGAGAGGAGAACATTCCAAGTATGGAGGACAGACTGGCCCTGAATTTCTGGTCATCCGAGGGCATAAAAACTCCTAGCCATGGGAAGCCTGGGCTCCTCAAACTTGGTAGATTTCTGAAGATCTTAACCATGTCTTTCATCATATCCTACTGTGATGATCAGATGAGTTTCCATATGGAGATGAGGGTGACCACATCCATAAAGCTTTGTGCCTTGATCCTTATTGCATATCCTTGCTGTGTTAGAGCAAAGTAAACCATTTATTTATTGACTTTTTATTCAAAGATATTTTATTTTCCCAGTTACATGTAAAAACAATTTCCAATATAAATTTTCTGAAATTTAAGATCCAAATTGTCTCTTTCCCTCCCTTCACTCCCTCCTCTCTGAGAGGGTAAACAATTTGATCTGGATTATACATGTCTCATCACACAAAAAACACTTCCATACTGGTTCATTGTTGTAAAAGAATATTTATATAAAACCAAAACCCCCAAATAAAACTCTGAATAAACTAATGTGAAAAATAGTGTGTGCTTTGATCTGCATCTGACTCTGGAGGTGAATCACATTCATTCTCCTAAGTCCTTCAGAATTGTCTCGGGTCATTATATTGCTGAGAGTAGCTAAGCCTCTCACAGTTAATCATTGTATAATATTGCCGATACTGTGGACAATAAAACAAACCTTTAAAAAACCATTTAATGACTTGAAAATGCCTCTTTTCATCCCAGTTATCAAACTTGGACAAATTAATGCCCCTAGAGTGTGGTATCTCTTCATGCTGGTATGTTATGAATACTTTTTAAAAGATTGGGTGTGGTGGTGTAGAGAGGTGATTCACTGGATTGAGAACCAGACCTAAAGACAAGAGGTTCTGGATTTGAATCTAGCCTAGATACTTCCAAGCTGTGTGACTCTGGGCAAGTCACTTAACTGCCATTGCCCAGCCTTTACTGCTCTTCTGCCTTGGAATCAATACTCATCATTGATTCTGAGATGGAAGGTAGGAGTTTAAAAAAAAGGAGTGGAAGATTCTGGATATGAAGAGTACCAAGCAATATCACCCAAAATGATTAGAACAAAGGTTAAATTCAACACAAAATTTAATTTTAGGATAAAGAGAAGACACTGTGAGCAATCACCATAGTTCTAGCCTGAACAATGTAGATAAACTATTAATTTGCAAAATGAGAAATGAATAAAAGAAAATGACCACAATTTCATTGACTGAAGGATCTCATCTAATTTTAATAACTCCACAAAAAACAATTCAAATCCATATACAAGAATAAAAAATAACAATGCATGAAACCATTAACTTCCACTTAAACAACCCCCTCCCTTATATAGCATCTACTATAGGGCTCACTTTTCCAATTGAAACAATACTGTCAAATTAGGTTCCTAGGGATAATGACTCTGAGGGATTGTGACTCCTAAACATGATTCCCTATCCATGGTACTCTCTGATATTGATCAACCAGTTGACATCAGTTAGTTTTTACAAAAAGGATTTTTACTGAGAAGATATAACAAGGGCAGAAGTTACCCTCCAAAATTCCCTAAACCAGATGCTCACTGTTCTCTTCAATGTACAAAGTCCCTTTGGAGAGGAGATTGCAACTTAAAGGACAAAGTTGGTGAGGCACACCGGTAGGGAACTTATGGAGATGAGGAGATGGAGACTCCCAGGCCTTAGCATTTATAGGTTCACTTTGGGGCATGGCATCAGCAATGAATGAGTCTCTTTTGTGCAGCTGAGCTGGTTCTCTTTAGAAAGTGGTGTCTCAACTGATAGGTTAATTTTCTGTTGAGCTGGATTAAGCAATTCATTCAGATGTTACAATGGCTTCTCAGTGGAATTGGCTCTACCAACTCTACTGGACTCTACCAGTGGAGCCTCTAATGGCTTCAATGGATCTCCTAGTTTCACTGGACACTCCTGTCTGCCTTAAATTAGGAAAGCATAAACACAAAAGAAACCTGTGTTCAAAAATACATGGTGACTGAGAGATAAGGCAACTGTTGCCTCTTCCCCACTCCACAGCTCAGAGTAGTTTTTGCCATGATGATGTCTAGAAAGGAAAAGTGGAGCTGAAGAAGGGGCATATTATCGTTGTATGTTAACCCAATCCTAGCTCAACACCCCCTGGGTTATTGGCTCCTCTGACCTTACAGTTAACCAGAATACTCATTACCACATAGCACCAATCTCCTAGTCTCTCATAGCCAGAAATAGGATCACCACGCTGCCATATATGGTTAGAGTGGAAGCAGTCTGAGAAATATTTATACATGTTTTGTATAACTCACCAGAAAGGACAAATGTGAGTATATCCAATCCAAGCCCTCACTGTCCAATCCCTCTATAATATTTATATTAACTTAACAAGAGAATAAACAACAATATCTTGTTTACTTCCATGTCCTCTTATGGACTCTTCCTTTTGTATATCTTCCCAGGACTGCACCATTTCTTAGAAGAATTAATGAATGTAAGACAGTCACCATGATAAAGAAACCAAAAGAGCCCAGAAATCACCTCAGCTGGCAACATTTGATCTTCTTGCAAGGGGAGAGAATTTGTAGCCAAGGGCAAATTCCCTTGAGAATAAAAACTTAATGGCAAAACATTTCGGGAGAGAATGGCAGAAGATTATGAGCATTCTCAAAATAGTGAAAAGCACTTTTAAATCAACCCTTAAATGAATTTTTAAATGAGGACAAATAGAGGCTAAATAGCACAGAGATGCCAGCATTTCTATAATTCTCTTGACTCATCATCTATAACAGTGAAATTACCCCATCTGAATACCTTTGTATACAATATGCTCTGGGTGGAAGAGGAAATGACATTTAAGAAGAAAGAATCAAGAAGTGCACCTGGATATGGTCAAGTGTACCCATAAGAAATCTGTATTGTAGATGATTAAATTTTGAAGGCATCTGGGCATCAGTTTTTACTATATTACAATACAAGTAAGAGGAAGATTCTGAAAAAGTGGGAAAAATCACAGATGGTTTTATTTTTTAAATGGTGACTACCAACCCACGTGTCTACTTTCTCATCTCTACAACATCTTTTTTTCAAGACTTTCTTTTTAAATTTCAATCTAAATAATTTAAATGAACAAAAATCTATTTTTCTCCCTCCCATGGTCCCTCTCCCCTTGAAGAAAAGAAAAGAAAAACAAAATTCTTTTAATAAATGTGCATAATCAAATTTAAAAATACTGCAACTTGAGGCCACCACCTCTCTGTCTGGATGTGGGTAGCATATTTCATCATGGACTCTTTGGAATTGTGATTACTCATTTCTCAATCAGGGTTCTTAAGTCTTTCGGAGTCGTTCATCTTCATACAATTACGTTATATAAATTGTTCTACTGGTTCTGTTCACTTGACTCTTCATCAGTTCATACAAATCTTCTTGGGTTTCTCTGAAACTATCCTTTTCATCTTTTCTTACACCATAATAGTATCTCTTTACATTCATCTGCCATCGTTTGTTGAGCCATACTCCAATATGCCTGCACGTTTATCTCCAGAACATCTATACGTTCATTAAATCATAACATTGCCTTGACATCTTTATTTATGTTCATTAAAAATCCTGGTGTTGGGGGACAATTTGTCTCCGTTCCCATTGATCCCTACTAAAGGAGAAGGAAGAGACAACTTGGGGCTCAAGTCTTTTGTTCAAGTTTTTCTATCTCTCTAGAGAGTTGGCTGCTTCTGAGTGGAAAGGGGAGGGAGGAGGTAGCAGTTCCTTGCTGAAACAGAGAATGAAGTTTCTGTAGCGACACAATTGGCAATGAGGGTTTGAGAGCCAAGTAGTCATGGCAAAAGGGGTGCCCAGCCTTTTGAATGTGAAATGTTTATATGCATACGCCTAACTTGAAGATGAAGATGTATGAGTGGAGGCCCTGTGGCCCCAGTCAGACTAAATCCACCCCCTTCGACTGACTACATTAATGGAAGATAATGCCTCGGAGATAGTCATCATACTGTGAGGAGGTTCTCATGAAAGCCCCTTCTGTTCCAGCCATACAGGGCCCCTGCAAGAATGTGCGTGGCTGCTGGGTTTGTGCTTGGAAAGTAGGAGGCTAGACATTCTCCAGAGTTCAGACTTCTTTGGTCAGGATGGGGTAGAGGAGAGGCCAGTGCCAGAAGACTGCCCCACAGGTCAGAGCGAGTGAATGTACAACATGCAGGGGAAACTCTCATGGCATAAAAGTCTCTCAGAGTTGGAAGGAACTTCAGGTGTCACCTGAGGACAGGGAAAGAGGCAATAGCACAACTAGAATCAAAGGACATGAGTTGATGAGAGAGATAGAAAAGCTTGAACAAAACACTTGAGCCCCAAGTTGCCTCTTACCTTGGGCAAGACACTCTGCTTTACTAACCTGAAATCCATCTGAAACTCCTCATTATTCCTACGCCTACATATATATGCCGATTCTTATAATTTCTACCTTTGCAATGTCTCTCCCATCTGCCCCTTCCTCATGTGGCCACCACCCTGGTGCAAGCCCTCATCACTTCCCACCTGGACTATTGCAAGAGCCTCCAGTTTGTTCTCCTTGCTTCAAGTCTATCCCCACTCCCATCCATTTTCTTGCAGAAATGCTTTTTCTGAAGGGCACTTCTGATCATGTTGCCTCCTTACTCACACTGCAGTGGCTCCCTATTATCAAGGTTTAATTATTAGCTCTTCTATTTGTCATTTGAAACTTTTCACTATCTGACCCCGTCTTGCCTTTCTAACTTTATTATAATTTCTGCTCCCTTCCATATATATGATCCAGTTATACTTTTTTTAAACCCTTACCTTCCACCTTAGAATCAATACTGTGTATTGGTTCTGAGGCAGAAGAGTGATAAGGGCTAGGCAATGGGGGTTAAATGACTTACCCAGGGTCACACAGCTAGGAAGCCATACTTTTCTATTTAACATAACTCTCACACACTACTCCATCTCTCATCTTTGTGCTTTTGAACTATCTGTCCTCCATGACTAGAATGATCTTCTCTCTTCACTTTGACTTCTTGAAATTCCTGAGATCCTTCAAAATTTAGTTCAAGTTTTTCTAAGGTCTTTCTCCTAGGGGCTGATGGTTTTCCCTCCAAGGTTACCTTAAATCTGTCTTATATGTGTTTTATATATCCCTACATGTATATATTGGCTGTCTTTCCATCAGACCATAAATTCGCAAAGGCAAGGATTATTTCACTTTTTTCTTTTTATCTCTAGGTTGGGGCCACACAGTAAATGCTTGCTTGTTTTCTTGACTTGCTGTTTTGGTTCTCAGTTTCTTCTGGGGTGGAGGTGGTGATGGTGTTAAACCAGATCATGTTTGACTGGGGAAGAGGTAAAGAATTTGATATTTGAAGAAAATGAAGCTTTCCCTCTCCCCTTACCCCACGTTATGGAGGCAAATTAGTAAGAAAGAATTTATTAGCAATCAGAATTGTCTCAAAAAAGGCTGCCCTGGGAAGTAATAACATATTGATACTTCGAATACTCCCATCAGAGTAGATATTCCATTCATTGATGCACCTGAGCAATCCTCATTTTTTTCATTTTAAATTTAAAATTTTTAATGAACACAATTTATTTTCCCTTTATCTTCCTTTCCCCCAGTGATAAAGAGAAAAGCAACCCCTTTGAAACAAGTAGGCATCATCAAGCAAAACAAATTCCCCTATGTCTCAATCTGCATCCTAAGTCCATCACCTTTCTCTCAGGAGATAGGCTTCATCACTGGTACTCTAGATTGATTAGAATTGTTGTATTTTTAAACCCTTATCTTCTGTCTTTGAGTCAATACTGTGTATTGGCTCCAAGGTAGAAGAGTGGTAAGGGTAGGCAATGGGGGTCAAGTGACTTGCCCAGGGTCACACAGCTGGGAAGTGTCTGAGGTCATATTCCAACCTAGGACCTCCAGTCTCTAGGCCTGGCTCTCAATCCATTGAACTACCCAGCTGCCCCCTGATTAGAGTTTTAAGATAAGTATTTCTAGGTTATTTGTCTTTTCAGTGTTGTTATTGTTACATAAGTTGTTCCCCTGGCTCTACTTACTTCACTCTGTATCAATTCATATAAGTCTTCTTAGGTTTCTCAAAATCATTCTTTGTATCATTTCTTACAGTTCCCCAAGAGTACAACTAGGCCCCAATTGGTATGAATAATGTATCCTGTGAAATTGTCATGGTTGTTAGAACTTATATTCTTTAAAATTACAATTATACATAAAAATGAATGACTGGTTCTTGCCCAATGGGAACATGCAATGAAAAACTTTTAAAATAAGTCTTTAACCTACTTATTAGTGTAATATGACAAAAAGGGATAAGAAAATTATTTCTGATTTGAGTTTATTACAAAATAATAGACTAGTTATAGAAAGCAAATTTTTAAAAATTTTAAAATGCCTTAATATTATACTTGAAGATTAATCTACACTGATATGACAGAAATATCATTATTTAAAATATTTTAGCAGTGTGGACTCTATTGTCTTCTTTCTTTAAATCTTCACATATATTCTCATAAGTGCAGAGACAATTCTTCCTAATGTGAATTGCTATAAATATTTTTATTTAAAGAATCTATGGGTCCTTTTCCTCTTTCTTTGTTCTCTTTGGGGTAAAGGCATGCACAGTTTGGCAACTTTTGGGGAAGAGTTCCAAATTGCTTTCTGGAATGGATAGACTAGTTCACAGTTCCACCAACAATACATTAATGTACATGTTTTCATGTAGCCTCTCCAGCATCTGTCATTTTCCTTTATAGTCAACTTTGCCAATACGGCAGGTAGACCTTCAGAGTTGCTTTAATTTGAATTTTCTCTAATTATTCATCCCTGGAACATTTAAAAATTATCTTGTATTTTTTTCAATGAGCAAAAATCTGCCTTCTTCCCTTCCTGCCCCAATCTCTCCTTCCCCCACCCTGATTAAGAGCAAAAGAAAAACAATACCTGATATAAATGCATGAAGTCAGTCATAACAAATTTCCACAATGGCCACATAAAAAAAAACCCTCTAATATTTTCTGCCTTTCTGAGTCCTTCATATCACCAGGAGGAGAGTAGTGGTCAATGAAACTGCCACTTAGAAATTTTCCTTGTCATAGTACCCTGATATGGCTCTGGGGGTGTCTGCTATGGGTCTGGGACTTCCTCTTGCCCTGGTACACAGTCTCTCCTTGGGTGTTGGAGTGATTGAACACAGTGTGTTTCTGGAATGACTCCATCCCTAGTGTCTCCAGATTTTCCTTTTTCCTTATGCTGACCTGGGCTGGAAAATGACTCATGGCTTTTAATGACTTTTTCCTTTAGCATTCTATCTGGTGCATTTTCTAGTTCTGTTTGGAATTTTGTGGAGGGGACTTTAGCTGTAGAACTTCCTGCAATTCTACCATATTGACTCCTTGGAGAATATTTTTTTCCTCCTATTGAAAACTCAGATTTCCTTCTCTGAAACTGTTCATTTGTACCCTTTCATCATTTATCAGTTGGGGAAGGGCTCTTATTCTTATAAATTTGAATCAGTTCTTTATATATCTTGCTATCCTCTTATATCCTGAAATATCTTTGTCTATTTTTATTTTGATAAATTCTCCATCTAGGATCTACCAAATGTGCTGTCCTCTGGTTCTTTTTGATGGCTGCCAGTACAAAGCTTATATTCACATTTAGTGAAGGTCATGTGTGGTGAGGGCTGCCCCCCTCCCCCTACACATAGTATGGAGGTACCATTATGTAGTTCAAAGGGAGGCAGAATAGACATCTTCAGCCTCTTCTCCACTCACTGCCCCCACTCTCCAGGAGAGACTCTAATTTCTGCCAGGTGGGGAGGAAGGAGGTTGAGGCTAGAAGCCATTCTGTTTTCCTTGGGGAGAAGGAGCCCTAATCAAGAATTATAGGTATTTGCTTTTAGACTAATATAGTCTAAAAGATGTGATTTTAAGATTCAATCTAACTTCTGATTGCTGTTCATGATTGGGGATAAGCAGGCCCCAGAACTTTATATCCAAGGTTTGACCCTTTTCCCATCAGATACTAGTTCCATAATAAATATACATAGACTTAGTTAAGAAAACCCATTTATCGGCAAGGGGCTTGAATAGGCAATTTTCAGATCAAGAAATCAAAACTATCAATATGCACATGAGAAAGTGTTCTAAATCTCTAATAATTAGGGAAAGGCAAATCAAAACAACTCTGAGGTATCACCTCACACCTAGCAGATTGGATAAAATGATAGCAGGGGAAAGTAATGAATGTTGGAGGGGATGTGGCAAAATTGGGACATTAATGCATTGCTGGTGGAGTTGTGAACTGATCCAACCATTCTGGATGGCAATTTGGAACTATGCTCAAAGGTCTTTAAAAGACTATCTGCCGGCCTCAGCCACTTCCCAGCTGTGTGACCCTGGGCAAGTCACTTGACCCCCATTGCCCACCTTACCAATCTTCCACCTATGAGACAATACACAGAAGTACAAGGGTTTTAAAAAAAAAGACTATCTGCCTTTTGATCCAGCCATAGCACTGCTGGGTTTATACCCTAAAGAGATAATAAAGAAAAAGACTTGTAAAAAAATATTTATAGCTGTGCTCTTTGTGGTGGAAAAAATTGGAAAAAGGAAATGTCCTTCGATTGGGGAATGGCTAAACAAATTGTGGTATCTGTTGGTGATGGAACTGGAGGAATTCCATGTGAACTGGAATGACCTGCAGGAATTGATGCAGAATGAAAGGAGCAGAACCAGAACATTGTACACAGAGACTGTGGTACCATCGAACATAATGGACTTCTCTACTAGCAGCAATGCGAGGATCCAGAGCAAGGCTGAGGGACTTATGAGAAGGAAAACTAGCCATATTTTGAGGAAGAACTGTGGGAGGAGAAACACAGAAGAAAAACAATTGCTTGAACACATGGGCCGATGGGAATATTATTGGGGATAAACGATAACTTTAGTCCAACTATCAATAATATGGAATTAGGTCTTAATCAATGATACATGTAAAACCCAGTGGAATTTTGCATTGAAACTAAGAGGGATTAGGGGAGTTTGGGGGAGAGGGAAAGAACATGAAACATGTAACTATGGGAAAATATTAAAAAAAACTAAAAAAAGAAAAGAAAAGAAAAAAAAATAAAACTCATATATCCAAATTGGCAGCAAAATAGAAATCATAGAAGGTTTATATAAAAGAATATATATTAGATAATAGAGGGAAGGAGTTCTCCCATTGGGAATAAGGCAACTTGGCTCAGCCTAGAAACAAAGTCCTAGATCTCATCCACAGGGAAGTTCCCCCAAAGTCTTTAGTATAGCAAGTTGAGGATAACATGATGGAGACTATCAGCTCCTCCTGTGACTTCCCAGAGTTTTTTCTTTCAGGTATCTGAGGTAGGGTTGGCTTCCTCCATATTCTCTCTCAAAGTCTGAAGCTAGAAGTACCCAAAGAATGAAGAGATTCAGTGATCTGAAGCAGAGACTTGAAGCTTGAAAAGGGCTAAAGAGATTGAAGAGATTGGAACTCTTCCTCTTTCATCAACTCCACCTCATCTGCTAAACCTGTACAGAACACGACACTTTGAAATCTGCTCTTTAAAAGAATCTGGGCTGAGCTAGGTGGCTTGGTGGAAAGAGAGCCAGGCCTAGATATGAAGGATCCTGGGTTCAAATCTGAAGTCAGATACTTCCTAGTTATGTGACCCTGGGCAAGTCACTTAACCCCAAATAATTGGCCCATCCTTACTACTCTTCTGCCTTGGAACTGATACTTAGTATTGATTCTAAGACAGAAAGAGTCTGATTTGATATTTCACTTAAGCTGCCCCAGTTGGCCTGAACCAATCTGCCTCATACCTGAGGTGCCCACAAAAGAGGAGCGAAGACTATGAATGAGACAAAGCCATTCTTCTTCCCCCATTTAACTTAAGGGTACATCTGATGGCTTTGTACAGTCTCCAAGACAGCTTTGGCTTCAAAGTCATTATGCAGACCACATTGTTTAGATACGGCAGCCAAGAAACCTTTTTTTCCTCTGAAACAGCTTGGAAAAAGGTTGAGACATGTTGGTTCTTCTCTGACCCCAGATCTTTTTATTTGTGCTTGGCTTGCCAAAGGTAACAATTCACAGAATCACAGAATTTTAGGGTTAGAGGGAACCTCAGAGAATATGTAGTCTAGGGTACTAAATTTTATAGATGTGGAAACTGAGGCCCAGATTAAGAAAAGGACTTGGGCTCAAAGCCACACAATTGATAAGTGCCTGGGACTCCAAATCCCATGCATTTCCCTTTGTAATCAGCATAGATTAATTGAATGCTGTTGCTGGAACACAACCTCTTCCTTTTCCAGATGGGGCAAATGAGTCACAGAGAAGGAAAATGAGTTTCCTGACGTCACACAATAAGTCGATAGTGGCACAGATGAGACTCATACCTTTTGACTTCTACAATTGTTAGTTCTGAATTTCTTCCATAGTGTCATGTCTATTCCCTCTTTCTCCAGCTGGTTGGGGGAGCCTGGCTCACCTTGTGGAATGCATGCTTTAATCCAGCAAGATTAACAATTTAGCTCCAAAGCTAACGATTTCTTTTGTATCTGTGCACTAGACCTTGGTAGTCTTTTTTTTTTTAAATAAATTTTTAGCATTTTACTAGTCTTAACTTGATAAATACTAGCAAGCATTAATATTTCCATATTAAAAAAACAGAAAAAGGATTCTACATGGAACCATGAACTTCTGTTATATAGAGCATTTTTTAAAAGTAACTGCAATTTTTCATATCTTCCTTGTGTAGGGGCCATGCTAATCGCCTCTGTATCATTCCAATTTTAGTAGAAATGCTGCCAAAGTCAGCACATAGAGCTTGTTTTTTGAAGTATATAACAAATTTAGCACATTAGCTGCAATGCTGTCCCACTAATCTGTGTATCCCTCTGAACCTCCTTCTGTTCTCTTCTGTGAATTTAGAAAATGCTGTATTGATGCTCATGTGCCAATAATTGCTAATATTTATAGAGCACTTACTTTGTGCCAGTGTTATAATAAAAACTGATACTCCTATCTATTAGATGTAGATGTAGATGGGATGACACCTCTCTCCTTTATAACAGTTGCCCAGGCAGGATCCTTTAGGTCAATGGATGATATCCCTTCAGGACCCACCTGGGGTTAATTGATATTATTTACTGGGCTCTTTAGCTGGGTAACAGTTGGTATCTGATTGTGTCTCTCCCTTCCTAAAGAAGCTTTGAATAACCACTTCAGGAAGGTACTTTAAAACTTTGGTTGTATTTAACAAAGGAATATAATGGGATTGGATAGAGGTATTGGGAGATCCTAGTTAAGATGATGATGAATCTCTAAACTATAGGCAAGTAAAGGGATTAAGATGATAGCTTCTCTCTGGTACAGCCTGGCCAGAGCCACACCAGAGCAGGCAAACTGCTATATAATCTTTCAGCTTCTTCATTCACTAGATGATAAACCTAACCAGTTTGAGATATCCACCCTTTATCCATGCTCTTCTTCTTCTCCTGCCCACTTCCTGGATCCCTCCTGGGCCCTGGGAAGCCTAGATAACTAAGATGATTGACTTCCTAGTATCTCGGGGCAGTAGAATCAGAGATAATGGTCTGGGTACAGGTTGGTGGTGGTACAGGAACAAACAGGAGGAGCTTGCAGGGTTGAGTCTGCAAGTCTCAATCCCACAAAAACCAGGATCCACTGATCTCAGGTCTCAGGGAAAAGGAAAAGAACCAAGAACCCCTGCCAGGGCTACCAGGGTGGTTTTATTACCACCCCTCCCCCCCCCCAACTGCCCTCTCCTGTCCGCATGCCTCTCTGGGAACATTGCGACATCCAACTGATCCACCTGTCAATCACAGAGTGAACTCCTGGCTCCCAGAGATTCAATATAACACCAGGTACTGTGCTACGCCCATTATCTCAGTTGAGTCTAATAACAACCCTGTGAGATAGGTGTGTTATTATTATCTCTATTTGATAAATAGAGAAATTGAGTCAAAGAATGGTTAAGTGACTTTCTTAAGGTCACACAGCTATAAGCATCTGAGGGCAAATTTGAATTCAAATCTTCCTGACTTCAGGTCCAGGGTTCTATAGTGTGGTTTTCTTTTGGTCGATTATTTGTAAAAAGGAGGTTTTTGTATTTAAAAAAAATTTTTTTTAATGGGAAGGAATTTGAAGGGAAGGAAGGCTAGTAATTGAAATACAAAAATAAGAGTATAATAGTTTTTCTTTCCTCTCTTTGTGGCACAAACCTGGCAAGGATACCACTGCATTAAAGGGCATGGATCATTGAGTAACTTTGGTATTATAATTCCAAATTGTTTTCTACAAGAGCTAGACCAAGTAACAGATCTACTAACAATGCATTAGTGTGCCTTCTTCTTTCTATTATACAATTCAGTTACTGTAATTTTTTTGTTTTTTGTCACCTTTGCCAATCTTATGGGTATGGGGAAGGGCCTTATAATACTCCTGGCTTGTATTTCTCTTATTATTAGTGATTTGAAACACTTTTAAATAGTTGTTGATAGCTAATTTTTCTTCTTTTAAGGACTGTCTGTTCATATCCTCTGAGGATTTCATGCCTATATATATATAGAAAACTGATTCATATATATGTATATATATGAATCAGTTTTCTAAATATCTTACATATCAGAACCTTTGTTAGAGAAAGATTCCCCCCTCCCCCAGTTAACTATTACATTTCTCATTTTAACTCCATTGATCTTGTTTGTGCAAAAGCATTTTAAATTTGTTTAATCAAAATTTTCAATTATTTAACCTGAGTCTCCTAATCTTTTGCTTGTTCAAAACCTCTTCTACTCATAGTTGTGAAAGGTCATTTCTTTTGGTCTCAGATATTTTATATTTACTCCCACTTTGTACATGTTTTGATTTTGATCTAGATTTTCTTATCTTGTAGAGTCATTGATTTCTCTTTGGTCTATTCTGGTTTTCTGGGAATTCACTACACAGGCAAAGTTTATGACTTTCTGTGCTAATCAATTGTCTTTTTCTAGTTCTTTCACTAAGAGATTTTTGATTCATTATCTTGTCCCATGTGTTCCTGACATTCTGCACATCTCTATACTCACACTTTTTCTTTTCTATCTGATCCCCTGATTGCTTCTTGCTTTCCTGTCCTGCTCTGTCTAAAGGTATCTACTTCCCCTGGGAATACGAATAGAATAGAATAGAATAGAACTTTATAATTTGAACCATAGGCACAACCCAGATTCTTACATATTCCATTTGATACTTGTATAACCTTGGGAAAGTCATTTTTCCTCCTTTGTTTTCCTCCTTTATAAAATGAAGGCACTGGTTTGGACACTCAATATCCAAGATCCTTTTCAGTGCTAACATTCAATGTTATAATGTCCCTCTTTGTTTTACCATTCTGTGTTCTACCATTCTACGTAATTTTCCAAGATCTCTTCTAATTCTGATGATTTGTGTAATAAGTTTCCTTCCAGGGCTTCTGTTCACTAATTCTAAAGGCCTTTCTCCTCACTTAATCTCCCTGGTCCTCAGTTTCTTCATCTGTAAAAGGAAGGATAACTAATTGGCTCAGTGGATAGAATGCCTGGAAGAATTATCTTCTTGAGTTTAAATCTGGCCTCAGACACTTATTAGTTGTGAGATCTTGGGCAAGTCACTTACCCTTGTTGACCTCAATTTCCTCATCTGTAAAATGAACTGGAGAAGGAAATGACAAACCACTCCAGTATCTTTTGCCAAGAAAACCCCAAATGGGACCATGAAGAGCTGTGTGCTGAAAAATGACCGAATAAGAACAACTAAAAAGGAGGGAGTTGCACTAAAAGGCTAAAAGTCTCTTCTAGCTCAAGACCTATTCTCCAGTGATCTGGTGATTCTTGGAGCCTGACTTCTGGCCCCCTCCCTCTGTTCCCCATCTTTAGGTGAACCAGGCGGCAAGGTTGCCTACTCCAAATCTTACAGCTTGGCTCCAGAAAGCAAAAGGAGGGGCCCAAGCCCCAAACTACCTTTCTATCTGAACAAGCCCAAGCAAGGTTTTATTCTTGGGCTCAGTGGCCAGGACCCAACTAGGGTTTTCCCCAGCTGCTTCCCTACATGGCTCCCTTGTTACCCCATAGCTTTGCCCCAAAGCAGCTTCCCTATAAATGACTGGGGCCTCTCTCATTGGGATGAGATGACTTCTTGCCGTGGGCCCCTTCCACCACAGTGCCTAGGGTGTTCCACTGATATGTCTAGGGAACCATCCTCTACCTTCACTGTGTCGCCACCTATCGAAGCCTCAATTGCCCTGTGTCTGAGCACGCTCTACTCAGAGGATAATTTTTGTTGCTCAGTTGTTTCAAATATGTCTGACTCTTTGTGACCCCATTTGGGATTTTCTTGGCAAAGATCCTGGAGTGGCTTGCCATTTCCTTCTCTGGCTCATTTTACAGATGAGGAAACTGAGGTCAGCAGGGTTAAGTGAATTGCTCAGGGTCACACAGTCTGAGGTCAGATTTGAACTCTAGTCTTCCTTTCTCCAGCCTCAGTGCTTTATCTACTGCACCATCCAGCTGTGGATATCCATCCCAGCATTTAATTAATTTAATTAGTTTTCCTCTAACGAGAAAATAACCATATTTTTGCCTTTCTTTCCTAGAGCTCTTGAACCTCACTGTAGTCTAAGCTACTCTTTTCCCCCCTGCCTTGCTGTACAACATGGGATCATAGAATTCCAATCTGGAAGAAATCTTAGAGAAGTGGCCTCAGCCAACTGACTCATTCTGCAGAGAAAGAAATTGAGGACCAGAAAAATGAAGCATTTTGCCTCTGATGATGGAGGTAATAAAGAAGCAGAATTGAGCCTAGTTCTTTTGTCTCCAAACCCAAGGCACTGCCCCGCCATGATGTCTCTTGCCCACGTCCTCTGAATGCTCAGCTCTGTTCATGTCATTCCTCTGCTCAAAAATCTTCAATGGCTTCTTCTTTTCCAGCAACAAAACCTTGAATTTGAACTAGCCTCACATTCAAGATCTCCCACATGTCCTGTCACCATACTCATTAATTCCAACTCTGAGGGCCCATAGGTCTACATTTGCCATCTTTTAGGGGAGTAATGGCTGATTGGTTTTTCCCCTCTGATATCCAAGGCAGGAATATGTGGAGCACCTAGGTGGCTCAGTGGATTGAGAGCCAGGCTTAGAGATAAAATCCTGGGTTAAATCTGGTCTCAGATACTTCCTAGCTCTGTGACCCTGGGCAAGTCATGTAACCACAGTTGCCCAGCCCTTACTACTCTTCTGCCTTGGAAATGATACTTACCATTGATTCTAAGATGGAGGTAAGGGTTTAAAAAAGAAAAAGAAATGATAAAAGTAACAGTCTACCATGAGACCAGATTGGTGAAGTGATTTGTCCAAACTAGTAAATAACTAGTAAATGTCAGTGAGATGACTCAAACCCAGGTCTTGCAATTCTAAATCCACGTGACTGCCTTTCATAGCTCATTTTATAGAGATAGTTACATAAATACTAGTTATAAAATGAGCTATGAAAGGTAGTCGTGGATGAAGGATTGGAATTGTTCTGTGTGGCCCAGAGGGTAGAACTAGGAACAATGAATGCAAGTTGCAGAGAGACAGATTTAGGCCTAATTTAAGTAGAAATAGCCTAACAGAATCTTCTAAAAGTAGACTAAAAGACCAGGTAATCAGTTCTCCATCACTGGAGGTATTTAAGCAGAGCCTGAATGACCCCTTCTTGTCAGGGATGGCATAGAAGGGATTCTTGGAGAGTTTTAGGATGGACAAACAACTTCGGAGTTCTAGTTCATCTCAGAGATGGTGTAATTCTGCAAACTGCAAAGAGTAGGCACCAGGTCTGGGCCCCTGTGCTGGGAGCCTTGCCTCCCAGGTTGAGGGTCATTTTCTGTCCCTGGGATCTGCTGACGTTCTTCCTCTCCTTGTCCTTCAGATGCATTTCCCTTGAATTCTCCTATCACTCTGGTGATTGGAGCAGAACATCTGGTGGTCCCTGTGCCTGCAGCCTGTTTTTGCTTGGTAATTGGAGCACTCAAGCTGGGGCAAGATCTTTGCCATTAGCTAATATTTGGGTGGTGCTCAAATAGTTCTCCAAAAGAATATCCATCTGCTATATTCCAAACCTTGGGATAATCTCTGACTCATCCCTCTCCTGTATCTCCTCTAGTCCATCAGCCAGCACACCCTGGTGGTTCCATCTTCTCTCTCTCTCTCTCTCTCTCTCTCTCTCTCTCTCTCTCTCTCTCTCCCCTCCCCTCGCCTCCTTTCTTCTTCTTCTTCTTCTTCTTCTTCTTCTTCTTCTTCTTCTTC